>NW_005842836.1:612332-629832 GCF_000455745.1 Alligator sinensis
GTATGTCTACTCAGCACCTGTGTGAGTGCAGTTAGCAGTACAGATGGCTTTACTTACTCCATATAATAACAGCCCTCATTCTCTAACAATCATATCAATTTGCTCTATGATTGAATTAATTCTCTCCAGCAGCCAAGCAATTTGTCTTTAGTTTTTCAAAACTAAAATTTAAAGTCTGTTGGTACTGCTTGCAGATGGATGCAGTCTCTCTTCCTGGTGAGCACCATGAGGAAGTCTGGATGTGGCCAAAGCACTCTCTCTTCTTACAACACTTAAACAAAGGACCTTGCAAAATGAGAGGAATCAATATGGAACAGTCACTGGAAGGTCTCTCTGCTTTCTTGATTCAGAAAACAACTCATGCATATGCTCAAGGAAAGAACAAAGGCCTCCAAACCCATTTAAGACTTGTGACGGTGCTATATAAGGAATGTGAGCTGAATAGCTATTAGAAGGTCAAGGCCTTCACATATAGCCTGCAAGGTCTCCCAGCTAATCTATTTGGGACTATCAATAAGGCCATTTAGATGTGCTTGGGCCAGAGGATCTGTTTGCAAAGAGTGGCCCAAAACACATGCCTGGAACAGGAAGATGTGCTATATACAGTCCAGGCCTAAAGGTTGGGTCAGGAGGAATGGAGATACCCAGGGCAGAGGTGTGCAAAATATGGCCTGCAGGCCAGATCTGGCCCACGGAAAGGCTTTGTTTAGCCCGCAGCAGGTCCCCCAGGCACTGTCTGGTGGTGGTGTGTCCTGCCGCCCCTTGGGCATGCAGCAGAGCAGCTCCATGGCTTGATTGCCTTCCTAGGCAGCCCAGGCAGCAGCCCTGCTGCTGCTGGCCCCAGCCCTGCTGCTGCTGGCCCCAGCCCTGTAGTACCAGCAGGGACCTGCATGCATAGCCCTGCCTCGCGCCCAATCTGGACCTGCTTGCTCAGGCTCAGCAGCAGCAGCGTGGGACAGAAGCTATTGCTCAGCGCAGGAGAAAAAAAAAGTGTCCCCTCC
Source organism: Alligator sinensis (assembly GCF_000455745.1). Taxonomy (NCBI): domain Eukaryota; kingdom Metazoa; phylum Chordata; order Crocodylia; family Alligatoridae; genus Alligator; species Alligator sinensis. The sequence goes on from NW_005842836.1 coordinate 613,334, forward strand.
CCCTCACCACTGCCAGGCTCTTCCTGCTGCAGCCTATGCTGGGCTGCCCTGGGTCTCCGCTGTCATCATTGCTGCCTCTGGGCTGCCCAGTGGGGCAGCAGCTGCAAATGCACACAGATCAAGACAAAAATAATTTTAAAAATAAAATTAAAGTATGTTATTGTGGATGTTTGATTTTTAGTATACAGGTTTCCCTTGCTTTATGCTATACATGCATTCCTGGAAAACAGCACATAACTTGAATTCACGTAAAGGGAACTCACTTGACAATGTAACAAATAGGGATACGTTCCAAGACCTCGACTGTACTGACCCCCAAACCCATTTCTACCACTTTTACAAGACAATTCTGGTACTCGCCAACAGCAGACAGTATGCATAAGCACAGGGCACTATCATAGTGCAGGTGGCAACTACAGAAACACGTGTCGTAAACAACGAGCGAGGAGCACAGATCTACACAGCAGACTATATTCTGGTGCGTGTCACTCCCACAATGCACCACACAAAGCAGCTGACTGCAGGCTTCCACCACACTGATCGCATAAGAATGAACTTACCTTGCATATAACAAATTTTTGGTATAAAAAGGGTCATCGCATAAGAGCGAATTCGCAAATACAGAACCCGCATAAAGCAAAGGAAACCTGTATAATGTTGGGGTTTTTTTCTGGTTTCAAGATAGCAAACCCCCTTCCCAAAAGAAGCATTTCTGGGGGCAAGGAGAGGGACTTCTGGTGGCATAGATCAGGGGCTAGGAGGCACGACTTCTGGTCCCATGACGGTGACCAGGGGATAGGGCACCTGTCAAGGGGCAGGGCTACCCTTGAGGCCCTTGGCAGCATACCAAAACCCATTAAGAAGCCCTCCAGCCAAAATAATTGCCCACCCCTGCCTAAGGGCCTCCCTATACTATGGCAATCTATTTCCTCTCCAACCCAGCCCTGCTGTAGACTCCAGGAATGGAGTACAAGTCAATTTCTCCCCAATCTCATCACCAAGTTGCAGTTTAACAGTTGCAGATATCCAATCCTTTATTATTTCATGGGAACTTTGCACCTGATTCTACCATTTGTTATATTATTCCCATATCTATTCATCTGTATACTGCACGTAGGGTGTAAACTCTCCCACTGCTGTTCTCTTCTGTTGAGAAGAGGGTCTCCTTGTCTCATCTTAAGGCATAAAAGAATTTCAAGTGCCAGAAGCACCTTTTGATATTATTATTATTATTAATAATACTAATAAAAGGTGCTAACAAACAAAATCAGTGCTCCAGGCACACACAGAGGTCTTTAATTACTGCAATTGAAGTCAAAAGCCCAAATAATAGAATTTCTCCTATTCCCATTCCCTCTGATGGACAAAACTATACCACTAAGAATTAAATTTGTATCGAAAAGTCATATTCCCCAGTTTTGGGCAGCTCAGTGTGGCCTTAGGTATTTTATTTGAGGATGAAAAAATGTGTATTGCTAAGTATTGTGCGAAAAGCAAAACATATTTGAGGGGTCCGAGCAAAACTCTCTCTGCTCTAAGTTTACCAATCGTGATCACAATTCTCTATAAACACAAGGCTCTTATGCATAGATCAGAAGCTGAGTTTTTGAAGGTGCACTTTCCCACAGCTCAGAGGAACTACCTGTGGTATCTTACTGCCTTTCTCAGATTTCTCTGGACTACAGTAAAAGCACATTTTTAAATGGTTTCTCTCAATACTTTTAAAAAATAATCTGTCACCATAGTTTAGAGGAGTCCCATAATGCAACTATGGTACTACTGTCCAAGTCTAGTAGGTGTGGTTGTATGTTATTTCAGTGCAGAGTCCCACAACTGTTTACATGTGGTCTTTCCACAACTGCAGAGAAACAAAACTTTTACATCTTTCTCCTGCAAGAGGTAAAGCAACTGTACTAGTAAAGCAACCGCTTATAAGGCCTTAATTTAACTCTTGCATTCAGTTCTTAAAATATGCTGAAGTATTAGTAAAAGGAAAGAGGAGAGTGTTTTATTCTGAAGAGATCAAAATTTTTCAAAAAGTTCAAAGAAAAAAAAGACAAAAAAAGGTGGGGGTGGCCAAGGGAGTTTCTGACCTCAGTTGCATTTTTTACCTCTAAAAATGGCTGAAGCAACAAAGTACCATTACTTTAGGAACAGAGATATTGGGTGGGGAAAAGGGGTGCGATTTTTGTATAAAAGTGTTTTCAGATCCCCCAATTCAAATCACATTAATGCCTACCTCTATTACAAAGCATGAAGGGAGATAAAACTTGGCCAGTTTGGGGGTTTTATTTGGTGGGGGGCAGGAGGGGAGGGGTGGGAAGGGCTTGATAGAGAAAGGAGAGGAAGAAAAACAGAATTATGGTTTAAAAAATAAACCCACTGTCAAGATTGCAATTATTGACATTTAGTCATCACCCTCTTCCTCTGCTACGCCTGTTTACCTCATCTATGGACTTTCTAATAGTTTCCTCAATCTCCCCCAAAACATTCAGGTCTCTTCCCTCCCTCCTTTTACAAGTTAAGGAAACTGAATACACACACACACACTCTTATACATGTACACTATTACACACATAAGCCACACATATCCACACTGTGTCCTTGGAAACTTTTGAGTAGTCTCTGAAATAGTAACCCTCAACACACCAGCGGTATTGCTTGCTGGTTTCTATGAACTAATCCATATACTGCAATAACTCAATTTGGCACGTTTGCACTATACCACACCATTTATTATTGATGGATGATACTGCTGTGCATTTAAAACATCAATGCCTTTGTTAAACATTTTTCTCCCCCTCTTTGCCTACCCCCTTCCAGCCAAACTACTCTGGCTCTCCTCATTCATTTTTAATATTACATTCCCTGGTATCTTCCCCAACCCTCTCCACAATGATATACCAAGTACAAATTTACTCCCCCATATCTAGAAGGCAACATTAAGGACCTAATGCAAGCAAAAATCTACAAGATGCCAGGATAAAAATCAGAAAACAAAAAACAAACCAAAAACCTCTTCATTTTGAACTTGCAAAAAGCTAGTGAATAAAAGTATTTACAGTCCATCAAAACAGGGAGGGCTGGGGGCAGGGAAGGGCAGCAGGGGGAAGGAAACTGCACTCAAGTGGTTAAAAGGTGCCAACTGATAAGATTTGATTAATTTTTGGAGGGCTGTTCCCATTAAAATGTAGGAGATCCATTGTGCCACAAGCCTGCTGTGAGGATGGGGCCAAGTACCTTCATTGCTCCTTGCCCATTCAGAAGATAATCCTTTTGGGGCAGGGACTGCACTGTGTAGTCATTTGCAGTCCAGCACAATTGTGCTTAGCTGGGTCCTACTGTAACATGGGTAATATCAATTAGTACCACACCCTCTTTCTCCCATCTTCTCCCAACGCAGATAAAACCACAGAGTCCCTGCCTTGAAGAACTTACAATCAAAATTCAGGTACATAAAAGTCAGGCTAATTAAAGGGGTGAAAAAGAACGGAAATTATGCAGTTATTCAAAGACTTAAACACTTGAGTTTATAAGAGTAGAACATGGTCATTAAAGCTGCTTTTCCCTCACGCCACAAGAAAATTTACTACCGCTTCATTTGGTGAGAAGTAGCAGCATGAAAACAGAGGGATCCAGAGGCAGGTATATCCAGCTGACATATCTATATATCTTAGCAAGGCACAGCAGTCAGGCAGACTGCTGAATTTGCAGTTTGAATCAGCAGAGGACACACACTTCACTACTTCATTCATCTTGAACATGAGATTTATCATGAGTGTTTATTAGATCTGCAGTTTTAAGTATAAAATCCTATATGCACTGAAAGGAATGGCAGCATCTTTATTTAGCTTTAGCATGAAGGGAGAGAGCTTTTCATGGAAAGGTACAAGGGTGTACTGGGGAGGATTATGTAAAACAATGTGAGAGAGTTACAAAACCAGCACTTTAACAAGGGACGTCATGACACTAGGGAACCTTTTAATGTTTGTTCAAGTTTTACAACCTCAGTTTCCCTGGAATTGCAACAGATACAGTAGTACTGTCAAGGCTGGCATGCTCCAAAAACTGACCTCTCTTTTTCCAGCCCTGGCCAACTTCTTTCTGAAAGGACACCTTTTAGTTCAACTCCTCTTCTGCCTCAGGAAAAAGGCAAACATTTCAGCTGTTACTGTCTTAGAAATGTAAATATGATGAAAGCATCACAACACTCAATAATAAAGCAGTACGGGGAGAAGGGAGAAAGGGAAAAGCCATGAAGACCAATTATGATGGTGACTGAAGTACTTTTAGAGCCAACACTGAAGTCGGGAGATTTCATCTCCAAACTTATTCTAACAGAGATTTAATCTCTGGTGAAATCCTGTTGAAAGTCAGCAAGTAAATGTGAAGGGATGAATTTAGCCCCCAAACACTCAGTACAGGAAAACTCCATATACTGCAAGGTATATGGCAGTTGCTTTTGTGCATCTAGGAATGCCAGCAGGTTGTGTGCATGAAAACAAGATGAAGGAGCTCACACCTGGGAAGAGGCACCGGTGACCCCAAAAATATCATAAACAGCCCACTTTGTCACCGAGTTAGATCCCAGAGAAAAAGGGATTATTACAATAATAGTTCATTGCACCACTCCCTAGGATTCAGCTTTCCTTGATGAGCAGTTACTTGAATTTCTTCTTACTTGAGATCAATCACCAAAAGATATTTAGGCATTGTTACTATCAAAAGAAATGGGGAAGACTACGGGATTCATCAACACAGAGCCTGGGGAGTACAAAACAAAGATGAAAGCAGGGTTTAGGTTTTAGGAGAGATTTTGGTTTTGAATCTCTTTTGGAAAAATCACTTAGGAAAAGCTCCTGAATCCTGAGAGAAAATAACCTAACCAAGCAAATGGGTCAAATAGCTTTTTAGGGCTATTTATATAGAGCCTTATTAGTTTCAACTCTATTAAGTAACAGGACCATCATAACCACCACTTTCTGCTATGTGATCCTTAACAGGTGCTTGTAAAGTTGATACAGTAGTGAAATACTCCCCCCTTTCCTCTGAAAAGGGATGGTGGGAAGAAGAGAAGTCCTCCCACTCCTCCCCCACCCAACTCCAAATAAACATGTAAAAATTAAGAATGCAAGTCAACAGCCAGGCAATCATATAATTAAATCCACACCTCTATACGTGAGGAAAAGCCACCCACTCATGTGTACTTCAGCACCATCCCTGCCCTGCCCCAAAAAACAGATTAACTGCATGAAGATAAAGGATTTTCTGCATTCACAGTTGTACATATATAAGCACCAGTAAGAAATCAAGCGGACACTGATTGTTCTGCATCTGCTTTTACTAGTAGCAAAGTTCTCTTTCATTTTAGTCCCTGCTCAACTAGCCAACCTTGAGACCACATTTATCTCCTCAACCATATTTCCCCACAATCTCCAAGCTGCTCCTCAACAACCACTTCTAAAAGGAGCTTCCAAAACAAACATTTCCAAAAAAGGGGTACATGCTTGTTTCTTTTAGAAACACATCCCTCCTCTTTTGTTCCACCACATAACAGACTAGCTAATCACTTAAGTCATGAGTCCTACTCAAATAGGACTTTCTTTTAATGCCCACTATGAATCCTTAGTAGTGGAAGCTGGGCATTTCACCAATACTTCCCATCCTTCCCCTTCCCTCCCTCCCGCTTCCCCAATACCAAAGATCTGGAAAATTTGCAGCAGTTGTGTGAAAGAAGACCAAATGAGCATACAACACTTCTAGAAGTGATGGAAATACAAGGTTCAATATGAAACACACTGGGAAGCTACTCAGGAAGAAACTTTCACTTCCAAAAATCTGTGCTTTATCCCAAGAAAAGGCAATAAGATTGTGGCTGCAGAGGTCTAGTCCAAATCCTTTTCCAAGGAAATATTTCAACTCAGTTTAGAGAACCAGCACATACCTTCCAATTTAAATGAGCAGCTGCAGGCACAAACGGCTATCTGGTGCTTGAAGAGTCATTTGACCAGATCACTAATCAGCTTGCACAGCCATCCACAGAAATGACTTGCACAGGCAGGATGCCTCAGGCCTTTTACCTTTAGCCCTTTTTTGTATGTTCTCTTCTCTTAAAAGAATCTGCTGGACTGTTGCAACTGGACTTACTAACTCAGCTAAGTTCTGCACTGAAGACCTTCCATACATTTCACCCAGAGGTAAATTTTACCATTTCTGGAAGTTAAAACCAAGTTCATCTTGGCCATAGGAAACAAGCTTGTAGAGATCAAAACAATACTGTCTGTGGTCAAGAATCTGATGGTCCTGCTTCGAATGACAACTGAATGGTAACTACAAGAGGAACATTTTTAATATTAATTATTCAAAGGAGGGTAAGTACAGTGAGCTTAGTCCAATTATATTTTCTCCAGCTAAAATGGAAGCCAGACTGCAAAATATATTAAAGGGATTTTGGCTGGGAGAGACAGACCACTTAACTTATCAATGTTTCTCTACACTTCTAATGCAACTAAAAGGACAGTGTTGGAATCAAAACCTTTTGATTATGCCCACCATAGCTTAAACTCGGTATTTTTCCATTGCCTGCTTCCAGTGTGTCCGCACATCCACCCAAATAAGAACAGACCTCTTCTGTTTCTGATCATTGCTACTTCAGAAGAAAGGTCTCTACAGCTGAGAACAAGCTCCAACATCATTTTCTTTTGCTACTTGTGGAGAACTAAGAACAATCTCATTAAAAAGGTGAAATACCATTTGACTACCTGAAGAAAGAATAAAAGGGTTTTCTTCCCTTCACCCCACTTCTCTGCAAAAGGAAAGTAGAATCTTCTCATAATATACATACATGGCCCCAATTCCCCAAATATCTAAGCACCTAGAACATCTCCATGTTATTTATCCTTGGACTATTATCCCGATTGAGAAACTAAAGGCATGAAGCCTCTAAATCAGTGTCCCCCAACCTTTTTTGCTGCAACCCTAAATCTGGGTTGTGACCACGTGCCGACTCAGTCATGCTTGGCAGCACCATCAGAGCCCTGGCCAAGCCGGGATGGCAGGGGGCAGTGGTGGTGAGGGCTGCGTGGACCATGCGCCGGGGGAGTCCCGCAGGCAGGAGGGACGGAGTGAGGGATGGACTCCCCGCGACCCTGATTTGGGTCACGACCCGAGGTTGGGAGCCACTGCTCTAAATGATTTGCCCAAAGTCAGACAGAGTAGGAACTTGAACGCAGGTCTCTCAATCACTGGGCCCATTATTTCTCCTCCATCTGAAAGGCACCCGAGTCTCACATCAATGGGCACAGAACAAATATAGGATTTGGTATATTTGAAAGAAAGGGCCAGAGAATATGAAGCTTTAAATTTAGTTTCTTCTGAACAAACAGATGTCACTGCTGCCAGCATCAAGAACATGCAAAGCAGTGACAGACAGACGTTGCCAACAAGTACCAAGTACACACCTAACAAGGTGTGTAAACAAGGACACACCTTCCTACTTGGAATGGCATTTTCCTGATGCAGGAATGAAAGGAATAACAGCCAGCTTTAGCCAAGAAAATGGGACTGAAGGCCCTACCAAAAATCAAAAAATGATAACTCCCTAGCATTCTTCAATCTGCAAACTTGAATAGCCCACTCCAGCCATCATCATTTCACAGGCCTTGTAAGTAGGGTAGAGTTCTGCAGACACAACCCCTTTAACCACTGGACGGTTTTTTTTCTGGAAAAATTTAAAAGTAGTTATTGATGACCAAAGCCATGCATGCCCTACCTATCTATTGAGGTGGAAAAAGGTAATGGACACAGCCAATGGTGTTACATTAGCCCTTAAGGAAACTATTCTAACAAGAAGCTGAACATGGAAGGAGTTAATCATTCCCCCAGATCTACCCAAATTCTCAAAGCCCCATATCTTTCTCCTCAAGAGAGACACGTAGAGGAAACTTTCAGCCTATGCCTTGAATTTTCATTCATTTGTTCATTCCCTGTGAAGGGGAAGCAAGACACCCCACCAAGTGGCATTTGATCTCATGTAGAATTTGGCTGAAGATGAGTTTTTGAATAGTAAGACCAATGAAAACAACCTCTATATAGTGGTTATTCATATATAGTGTTTACAACCCACAATACTACACAACTTTTCTAAAGCATGAGGTTCTGGAAGTCACATTGGTGAGAAATGGGCTTGCTTCTGTTCATGGTTCAGAGAACTGCAGAGCAAAGTCTAAACAATCCAAAATTGGTTTAAAATGGATTAATCCAAATCACCACCATTGGTAATCAGTTTTGAAGTTATTAACCCAAGAAGCCCTTTAAACAACACCCAACACTAAACCTGAGAATAGTATGATAAGAAGACATGCTACCACAAAGTAGTGGCAGAAACCAGATGCAACATGACAACAGAAAACATCTTCTAGGGATTAATCCTGCACTGACAGGATAATTTAATACACCTTTTCTCTCTCTTTCAGAGAGTCTGCTTAGTAAAGAAATCTAAGGCTCAGAATGATGCATTAGACAGATTGCAACATACATCTTGCAAAGCTTCTAGCGCAGCAGGAACTCAGCCTTCAGTTCCCACAAAGAGGTGTTCCGATAAGAGTTTGATTGCCTGGCAAGGAAAGAAAAACCTCAAGTATTGCACAGCAACTAACGTGGTCACTGGTGCCAATAACAGTCCTTCAGATGTTCTAAAAGGAACCTCACCACTTTAATTGCTTCTGCATGTTTAACTGGCCTGCAGGTGCTCAGACAGAGATGAATAATCTTAATGTTAAAAACTGAAAATAGTTAAAAAAAGATGGGGGAAGGTGGGAGGGGGCACTTTCAAGTTGACGTAATGTAATCACTAATACATCATGTAAACTAGCGCTTCGACTCCAGATTTTTATTCTCTCAAATCCACTTGCTCATTTTGCTTATGAACATAAAACTTCCATCAGAACAAGTTAGAGCAGCCTTTAACAACAAACTAAAAGCAACAATATTGCTCAGAGCTTGAAGGGCTGGGGTGGCACAGGCACAAATGCACACGGTTAGCAGCCCAGAAGTCGCAAGTTTGAGGCCGTAACAGAAGGGATCACAGCCCAGCCCTGTTTAATGAATCTGCCAATGTTGCTAAATACTTTGCTAAAACATGAGGACATGAGAAGGAAAGGAAGGCTCAGAGCCACAACTTGACTGCATGCACACACACACACTCCATTTTTCATCCTAACCCTATCAGGAAAACCTCCCTCTGGTAAGGATATTTTGTATAGTCACTTGGCAAAATTTTGAACACAACTGCCTTTTCACATTGAAGCATTACTACTTCTTGTGTTCCTAATTTTAAACGTCTTGAAGAAATAGCTTCAGTAAACTGCTTTTTTTTTTTTTTTTTTTTTTTAAAGTTTCCAAGTTTATTTTGAGAAGCCGATGAGGGAAAACATGCCTCTTTCAGGATTCATTTTGGAATGCAGATTGTGTTCTGGGCTCAAGCCTAACTTAAAAGCATCCCAATTTTTGAATTCTTAAGAGCCTGTCTAAAATTAGTTCCATTACTACCCAACCAAGAGATCCGTCTCACTGACAATACTGTGAGCATTAGATGCCCTATCAGAACACAACAAGGATCCAGTACTCAACAACAAGATTGTTTTTCAACTGCACAGTTGCTTCCGGGTTAGGTTTGCAGAACTAGATCAGCTCTGTATCTAGCAACAGTAATGAGAAAGCCTCAAGATCAGACTGATATTGGTACTCAGGCAGGGTACAGCATCATTTAGGTGTTTCCTCATACATTATCAATGTGTTAGTATTGAAAATCACCACTGTTAAAGGGGTATGTCAGCTTGAACTGTTTTCAGCTGATTAGTCTCAGAAGACCTTTTTTGATACACCACTCAAGATTTAAGCCCAATTACTCCCCTGGACATTTGGGATAGATCAAAAAGCAACATCAAAACATGCCAAGGCCCATCCCTCTTTTTTCTCTGGATACACACCTGCTTGCTGCCCTTACGGCTACTATAAACACCTTCATTGGGGATGAAGGAAGGGCATGAATGATAAAACCAAGAGTGAAACTGCCTATTCAACATGTTGTCAAATGCAGAAACATTTCCCTCCATCAGCTGGAATAATTGCCATACTAAGGATCACTTAACAATTTGGGGACACACATTTCTGAGATACAAAATTATCAAGTCACTGCCACGAGGTCATGGGACAAAGATATCCACTTCAATCCTTCTTCCCCTTCAAAGTTTTACTCTCTTGTTCTCCTTAGTCTTTGTTAAGAGGTTTGTATTCTTTGGAACCTTTCTGTTTGTGCTAGACTCCATGGAAATATTGCTTTGCTTATAACTGTGCAGTTTGGGGAATTAATGCAGTACATCTAAAAATAAACACACTCCCCCCGCTCCATACACTCAACACTACAGCAAACCGGAATTCTTCAGCACCATCCAGTTCCACCTATGGCTGAATTAATATCATATCCCCTCTTTACAAGTTGAGTAAGCCAGAGATACCTTTTCATTTAAGAGCTCCTCCCACCGCACCCCACCCCACCCCAAAAAGCCAATTCTTTTTTTTTTTTTTTTTTTTAATGTAAACCCCTGGTTTTCAGTTTGTTAGCAAGCTATTGCATAAGATTCTACTATTGCCCTTAAATTTGAAAATTAAGCGTTTCAGTCTTCATAGCACAAGGTTTCACACACTTCTGTCATTCCTTGGAGATCTCAGTACAGCAGCATCTCCCTATACCTGAAGAAGGGTGCTTATGCCTGAAAGCTTGCAAAGAACTTTGTACCAACTACTCAGCAGGTCTAATAAAAGATATCACATTTACCCAAAGAACCTTGCCTGCCTATGTCCTTAGACCAACATGGCTACAACCAAAAACCCTGCATTTTTCACACACAGCATTTAGAAATATAAATAGTTGCGGGGGCAGGGGAAGGGGGTGGGAAGGGTTGGGAAGAACAAAAGTATAGCTCATACCTTATTTGTAGCAGTAGCACTGGATCCTGGGACCACAGGCACATTTGTCACTTGCACTGATAAGTAGTTATTGTCTATCAGAGGCCAGGCCCCTTCCACCTTGCATGTCTGAAAGTGATCCTTAAAAGTCCTAAGGTGGGGATCACCAAACAAACCACAAAAAAGGTAGACAGGAGGAGTTTGCTCCCCTCCCCGATGTTCTCTGGCTCCTGTACGACTACTATAATTGCAGGGATCGTGGGTAACTTCAGGGTTAGTAGAGGACGTCGGCCCATCCTTGGAGCAGTTTCTCTGGCTCATGAGGTCACTGATCCCTAGCACAGCAGAATGGTAGACTAGGTTTCCACGACAGACTTTGGAATTACGATAGGTGCAGGCTGCATATGCCCGCAGGGCCTTGCAGAACTCCAAATCAAAGCCATCGATTGCAGGGTTCAGATGTGACGTTAATGATACAAAGTCTGTGGTGCACTTCTGGATTCGACATGGTGTTTGTAGCTGGCAGTCACCTAAGCAGAAAACAGAAGGCAAAGAGGTATCAAGTATTCTAGAGTACAACTCATCATATTTTTTTCTAGACACTAAACGGTATCAAGCTTAAGGTTACTTATGACAGTCTCTTCCCTCTTTCTCCCTTGAGAAATTTTCTGGAGAGAGAAAAAAAAAAGAAAGTTCAGAAAACACTGCAGGGATACAAACTGCCTTTGTCAAAGGCTGAGGTGACCCAAATATATCTTAATTTTCATGAAGACAATAGCAGGTAAGTAATGTAAAACACTAATGCCTGCCAAGTATGAGCCAAGCATTTCTCCTCCAGATTATATCAATACGATGTTGCAATTCCATGCTTAAATTAATCAGTCAACAACCGACTCTCCCATTTAGTCTTTCAACGCTTTTCATGATGAGCTGGTTAAAGGTGTTAGTTTTTTTGGTAAGTCCTATTCATGTGAGGGGAACAAGGCAGAAGGTAACTGACAGCTTTGAAGAAATAACCTTATGCTCCAGGAAGTGAGTTGAATGAAACAGAGATCAAAGTCACACCCTGCTCAAGAAAGGAAAAATACAGGCCATAAAACTTAGATTGTTTGCATTCTTGGGCAATGCCATAGCCACAGTTTCAGTAGTCCTTGCTACAGACAGTGAGAAACCCTACACCTGCTCAAACGTACAGTTGTCAGCTCTAATAGCCAAGCAATATAATAGTTCAAAGAAAAAAAATATCACAGTAAGTGCTAAAACACAGGCATTAAATTTACATTACAGTTTGCACAACTATAGCAAACAAGTTTCACCTCACTTGTTCATTTAGCTTCTGGAAAGTGAGTATTACCTAAAACCCCAGCAAGGAAATCTGTATCCCTCGTCTCCTCCTCTGTTCTTTCAACATTACTGTCTTGCTCTCAAACCCACCAAGATGGACTGTGCATCTGATATTACTCTTGAATGTAACTAAGAACCTACCTAAATTGCAGTTTTGCAGATTTCACAGAAACTGCTAAAAACAGTATTGTCCACGATTGCTGGGAAATCCGACATTGGCTGCGATTTCCCATGAAATCAACCAAAAAAAACAATCAGTAGTGAGACATACTCAGTGAAGGTACCCTCTGCCAATCAGTGGTTAGGGGCAAAGAAAGCGGTAATAATGTAGACTGAGTAAAGGCACCCTTTCCTCTCACCAATCAGTGCTGAGGAGCAAGGCCACCAGGGTCCCTCCAATCAGTGGTGAGGGGCAGGACCACTACAAAACGCCTGCAAAAATCAGTTCTGCACACTGTGAGCTGGCTACAAAAAACCTGTGGTCTTGCTGCAACTTAGGTAGGTCCCTAAACATAACACTGACCGCTAATCAACTTTTGTGGGAAGGGAAACAAGACAGCACCAGGGCCCCTGGGCTGAACCTACGTTAGAATTTGTATGCTTCCCCAAAGGGAAAACATGCTTCACTGGAATTAGAACTAGAATTTGAAAACCCTGAATCAATGCATATTACATAATAGTATACTACAGAAAAAAAAAGCCAACCATGCTTACTTGGAGACATGAGCTAGGAAAACCCCCCCCCCAAAAAAACACATACTGATTTTCAAAACTGCACTGAATAGGGGAAGTTATCAGCTATTCAACAGCAGGTGTTGAAAACTTGGGAAAAGAGCATGTAAACACCAACTGGAAACTGGTTTTCACAATGCATATGTTTGGGAGAAACATCAACCTCCCTACACACAAGTCCTGTTTTAAGAAGTGTTACTTTAAAAGACAATATGATCTAAATACCAATTTGCTTTTGTATCCTAGCATTATTTGCAGCACAGTAGGAGCACACAGGTGCATGCACAAACACAGAAGACAACAGTCCCCATCTCTAAGCGACAACAATATATGGGAAGAACAAAAGTTTGAGAGAGAGACTTTCCAAATTTTATCCAGAAGTCATTGTATAACCTTAGCATTTTACGACAGCTATACCCCATCACCTTCACAACGTGAAGCAGGGGGAAGACTAAGCTAATACTTATTTTACAAAAAGTTACTGCAAGTAGTAGTCAGAAGTACTATATTCCACATCCAGTTCAAGGAGCAAGAGTTACAGGCTCAAATCCAACATTTACATACTTCCCACCCCACCACCGTATGTTTGCCAGGAAGGTATAAAAGTACGTTTTCAATATACAACTGTTTTAGATGAACCCTCAGCTTTGCATAGCTTACATTTTCCCAGACAGGAATGTTAAGAAAAAGGAAACATATGAAATGTTATTCCACCTTCTTTACACTTAAAAAGTAAGACTCCTTCCCATACTGGAGTATGCTTCTAGATAGGTTTCCTATTAGAAAACTGACAACAATATTAGTTTAAGTACTCTGCAGTCTAGTTACATTAAACTTATTTCTAATCTAGAGTATTCACTGTTACTTTTTTTTTTTAAGAGTTGTAAGATAGGGAATTTCTATTTCTGAGCAAAAAGAAACATGAGCCCTACTCCAGAGAACAGGACAATTCAAATAAATCCCCAAACGATCAACTTTTTACGAGAACAGACATCAATACTGAAATGGCCACTAGAAATGGCCAGTAGAAGTTAAAAATGACTAGTTTTAAGACTTGACAAAATATCTGCCCAAGCATCAACAGCTTCCCACTAAAACATGTTGTACCCATTTGTTCTTTTTATGAGCTATAAAATTCAGCTGTATATACATTTGTTTGTAATTTCAGTCATAAAATATTAAGATTAAGAGGGGGCGTGTAAAGACTTATCAAAATAACATGCGTGTGCGCATGCTAGAATAGAGAAGGTAAAAAAACCCCAATATATTCTGATTATATTCTTGTTTTCTCCCATCAAGGCCCCTTTTTATACTCCTCCCCAATTTTAACTTTTTGTTGCTCTCTGGCATCACGGTGTAAGAAGCTCTGTGTGTGTGTGTGTGTGTGTGTGTGTCTGTGTGTGTGTGTGTGTGTGTCTGTTGGGGGGGGGCAGGGGGATCCTTTAAAAAAAAAAAAAAAAAAATTCTGGTTACAAGTATAAAAGGTGAAATACATATAAAAGGCAGAGGGAACTGAGCAGTTCTGTGTAACCTTAAAGTACATTTTAAATCCATTTGTGATCTCAAATTCAAGAGAGTTAGAAGAGAGAAAAGATTACCATTTTCATCCCCTATCCCAAGTTGACCCTCCTTTATTACAACTAACCCACATCGTACACCCAGAAATATCCAGTGTTCATGAATTTATAATGACAATGTGCACTTTGCCTATTATGGGTAGCTAAAGTAAATGTCTTGTCACAATGCCAAGAGAACACAGAGTAAAAAAACCCAACAAAACACAGTCTCAATGATCTAGCCAAGAATGGCCATGAAGTGTATGAGTAAGCAAGCAGTTTCTCATTTGATCTTCATTCAGAAAATACAAAGCTTGACTAAAAACACATAAATACAACAGCTTTCTGCTCCAGAGGAGGAATTCAAAATTTACAGGTACATGCTTATAAAATGGTTTGGTTCCAGAATCCAAATTTAAAGCATAACTGCTTCAAGATGCCATTTAGGAACAGGCTCAGTACAGCTCCTCCATTAACAATACAGATGTTTTAGAAATCCTACGCCAAGTTCCTTCCAAACGATATCACAAAAAAGTTCAGTGTATGTACTTCAATTTGCATTGTTTTATACTATTTTTATAAGGACATGAAGTACAGAAGCGTAAAGCCACATTCCTATAAATTAAACTATATGGGGAAGGCAAGGCAAGCAGTAAAAGGTACAGTAAGTAACAAATGCTTATCTATAAAGAAGTGCCTGGACAAGCCCCCTTGCAATTTAAAGAAAACCGATCCCACTTCAGAGCAGCCTGGCACTGCTCCGAGGACCATCACCACACAGAGGGCAAGTAAGCAAGAAACTCTGCTAAATTCTGCGGAGGACCAATCTTGCAATCACTTCAGCAGACGAACAACTCTACTGAAATTATAAACATTTTAGAGGAAGAACTAACCAAGAAAGTAAAAGCTCTTTCAGGACCAGACCTTTATCGTGGCAATGGACTTTATAGAGGGCTGTAAAGTACTACCAATTTTCATAACCTCCCTGAAAAGACCCATGTAGCAACATTATCAAAATAGCACCAATTTCTGAGCCAAACTCTGCCAATTTGCCATGGTTAACCTGGTAGAGATTAAGCATATACCAGAGTCTTTTCTATTCCACAGCTTCCAGTCACGTCAGCAGAGTTTTCACTCCAGGAACTCAATCCAACCGATTTTTCGCTGTGACCCATTTGCTTGAGCTGTCACAGAATCGAGCGAGTGCCCATTTGGGAATGATGTCTTTAAAAAACACAAGAAACGTGAACTCATGAGGATTTTGTATCATTGTCATCACAAGTAACGGGAGATACCAGAGCACAGGTTTCTCCAGGAAAGAGTCCTCAAGAGACACAACAGGGATGACCTTACCTCTAAAATGATCAGAACAAATAAGCAAATCAGCAGGTCCAGCTGACATCAACGCGTGGTGGAGCGCAGAACAAAGCCGTGACTCAATGCCTCTTGATATGATGCTGGATTTTTATTACACCACATCAATTTAAAGCCAAGGATGTGTTTCCTAAAAAGGCTGCTGGCCACTCTGGGCTCCTTAAAACCAGATCTAACCTACTTTTGTCCTTCAGGTGCAAAGCAGAGGCCCGTTGCTGTTTTTAAGGGGATCAGTTAGTCTTGATCCCCTTAAAACTTTCCTCCTGCTCCAAAGAGTTTTTCTCCTCCCAAGAACCAAACGGGTGCGAGGCAGGGAGGCTGCTGCCTCAAAAACAAGAGGTTTCAGAGGGAGTCCTGAAGGAGCAGGCAGTGAGGCAATCAGACAGGCTGCCCAGGCCCATGGAGAGCTACTAGAGAAGGGCCCACAGGGGAACGAAGGGGCTCCGGCTGCTGCACAGCCGGGATCAGTGGGGCTGGAAGACCCTTCCGGACTGGGAGAGAGGGCATTCAAGCCTACCCACGAGG
>NW_005842836.1:630352-632986 GCF_000455745.1 Alligator sinensis
TCTCGACTCCGCACTCGCCCTCCCCGGCCCCCGCCCGCCATTGGCCTGCGCCGCCAGTCCAACGAGACCGACGCGTTGCTCGTAGGAGGATCCCCCCCGCCCCTCCTCTCCTCCTCCAGCCCCCGGCGGAGTGCGGAGGAGGCTGCCAAGGTGCTTTGCCATCGGGTCCCCGCCCCCCTCTCCCCGCCTCCTGGCTTTATTGAAGCCGATTCCCAGCAGCCGGGCTGAGCGCGGAGAGACCTTCCCTCCCGAGCCCCCGGCGGGGAGATCGCTGCTCTCAACCCCCCGCTCGGATCCGCCCTCCTTCCTCCCACCCCGCGCCTGCTCTTGCGCTCTCCTCCAGCCCTGCCTTCCCGCTGCGCTCGACTCCGCTCCGGATCCGAGCCTAGGGGCGCTTCTCCTGTTAGAATCCCGGCCTTGACACGGAGTCATCGCCGCGGCCAATCAGCTCCGCGGGACTTCTTCGCTAGCGTTCGGATTTGGAACGTTGGCTTTTGCCCGCGTTCCGAACCCGAATGCCAGTGCCTGGGGGCTCGGGGAGGCATCGCTCGCTCGTAATCACTCCCCCGCCTCCTGGTTGAGAGGTTCGGGCTGTGTCTAGTCTCCGGCAACTTTGCCCCCTTGCATGACCCCCGTAAGATTTTATCCCACTCCACCCCCAGCAAGCCAGGGGCTGAACTGTGTGTTACGCTGGGCCACTACGGGCATCTTCCTTATCTCTTTGGCGGTTACATTTTCCACTTAGCGGGATCTCGAAATGCCCCTCACCTTTGCAATGCAACCGCTCCAGCTTTACAGGGCTGCTGAATGCTTTGATACATTTAGGCATCTCAGACAAGGAGCCAGGAGGAGAGGGAATTGTTTGAGGCTGATAACAATGGACAATTTTATCAGGGAGTGTGAAGTGCCATGTAATAATCTCTATGAATGGCTTCAACACTTACATTCCACTTGCTCTTCCTCCTTCCCTAGCTAACATGGTTTATCTCTGGCCAGGCTAAATTATGCAACTTTTTTTCCCTTCTTCAAACCCTGCAACCGCTCTGTTTGTGAGAGGTGACAAGACGGCGCAAAAGCCAGTTTTGTAGTCAGCACACTCAAGCCTCAAATAATAATCAGTGATGAATCCCCCAACCCTGTCCCAGCCAATAGGTTTGGTATAATTAAAGGCTGACGTTTCCGATTATCTGTCCCATAGCGATCTGCTCCCCCCACCCCTTCCTTTTCCTTTGTTTAAATTGTTTTTAAATCTGCTTGGCCCCGGTTACACACACCAAACAAAAGGCATTAGGAAGGGGAGGGGGGATTCATTCAGCAGCATAGAAACAGCAGCAAAACCAGTTTAGGAACACAAGAGTCAGTCATTCCTTAAACTAATCCGTTTGCGTGTTTTTCTACATTAAAAGCTCTCTTCACACCAATTGCCCTGCACCATAGCAACTTTTCAGTGTTGCTCCCAGGGCACTCCGATCAGGTGACTCCATACATTTCAAACGGATCTGCTCTCCCTCCCTCCTCGTCACCCCTACTGCAGTTGTGCCCATGACAAAGAGCTGAATCCCTGTGCCCCACCCCACAGTTCAAGCTTGCAGCTGTGTTTCCACAGTATCAGCGTAGCAGTAGCACAGCTCACAGACAAGATCTATTTGATTCTCAAGCCTGCCGCTAACCTTGCAGCAAGCGTGATTAGATCAGCTGCTACCCACAGTTCTGGTTTTGGTCACTTGCTTTGTAGGTTTCGTTTCTTCAAAACACCCGAAACAACTGACAGATGACAGACTGAGGAGCAATGGTTTCATGGCAGCGAGGGAGGTTTAGATTGGATATTAGGAAAAACTTTTTCACTAGGAAGGTGATGAAGCACTAGAATAAATCACCTAGAGAGGAGGTAGAATCTCCATCCTTGGAGGTTTTTAAGGCCCGGCTTGACAAAGCCCTGGCTGGGATGATCTAGTTGGGGCTGGTGCTGCTTTCAGAAAGGGGGTGGACTAGATGACCTCTTTGGGCCCTTCCAAGCTTCCTTTTCTGACTCTATGAACTACACAAAGATATGTCAAGGGATACAGCTTTGACTCCCACCCTAACTTCTCCCACTTGCAACAAAGAAGAAAGGTCGCAGGGTTCACAACAAAGTGCACAGACTGCACTTCCCCCTTTAAAAAATGTATTGGCTGTTTCTGGATTTTTTGAAAGTTATTTTTGGGATTAAAATCAGATCTGAGACCCCTTTTCAAGCAAAACTCTCAGTAAAGGCAACGGGAGTTTTTGCCTGTTCTGGTTTTGTTCCAACTCCTTTCAACTGTGGTCCTGCTGTTTGTTCTGTGCTCCGTTCCTTGACAATAGAGGGCGCTCTTGAGATATTCCAAATATTTGGGTCAAGCACTGGAATTGTGCTGGTAAAAAGGAGAACATGCATTTCATCCAGGGTGCTTTATTGTACTATTGTTAAATTTGACAAGTTCGAGATTTGGCTGCCTAACATCTGCATGGGTGTGAGTGTTCAAATGCACAGCCTGCAGCAAATCTGACCTACCCCTGCCCTGCCAGATAGCTCTCATTTTGAAGGCTCAGGGCCACTACATTAGCTGAGACAGTAACATGGGAAGATTAAAGTTCAGTATTTCAGAATAGGGA
>NW_005842836.1:633017-640957 GCF_000455745.1 Alligator sinensis
AGGGAAAGATCTGACTGTGTTGTTAGCCACGCACACTTGCTATTGTTATAAGCTCACATCTGAACCCACTCCTGAACTTTCACTTTCTAGCCCTTTTAAAGACCAGAAAAACAGGTGAAAGTTCAGGAGTGAGTTCAGATGTGAGCTTATAACAATAGCAAGTGCATGTGGCTATCAACACACTGTTGTGACTTGAAGATGTCAAACAAACCACAGCTCTGATTTTTAGGTATCTTTATCTCTTGCTTTCCCCCCCCAGCTACAGCCAAGAAGCAAAAGAAGCAAGCATCATATGGCTCTGAGACCCAGCTTTTTAAAAAAGTGAAATTATATCAGAGAAAATGATAGAAAATGAATGTTGGGAGGGACCTCAGGGGGTCATATAGTCCAACTTCCAGCTCAAAGCAGGACCATCTCCAACTAGATCATCCCAGCCAGGGCTTTGTCAAGCTGGGCCCTAAAAACCTCCAAGGGTGGAGATTCTACCACCCCTCTAGGTAATGTGTTCTAGTGCTTCATCACCCTCCTAGTGAGAAAGTTTTTCCTAATATTCAACTCAAACCTCCCTTGTTGCCATTTGAGACCATTTCTCCTTGTTCTGTCATCTGTTACCACTGAGTCTAGCTCCAGCAAACATGTAACTGCGTAAAATGAAGTGAACATGTAACTGGGTAAAAGTCAAACGCCTGCCAGAGCATTCATGGATTTGAAACAAGCTATGGTTTGTTTTCCAGAAGGAATGTGCGATGCCTTAACTGTTCCCCTGCTGATACAATCTCCGTTTCCAGACATCCAACATGAATCTCCTCTTGGTCTGCTTATGACATTGGTGTGAGCGAAGGAAGGCTAGTGGGGAATCTAACCTGGGCTTTCACTTTGCAAAACACATTCTATTTCCCACTATTATTTGGCAACGGAGGCAGCAAGTATCAGCAATAAGTATTTAATAAACGGACATCTCTGATATTTTCGTACTTACATCATGTTTAACCCTATGGTGTGGAGCGGAGCTGTGGAGTCAGAGCTGCATCCTATTCTCCTAGACGATGGGACCCTTTGCAAATTAGGACCTGTACAGCAGATAATTGAGAACATGTACATCACGAGCTGTCCTGCGGAGGGCAGAGGAAAGGGGTCATTACTCCAACCTATAAAGGAGATTGACATGAGCCTGGGTTTTGCAGCTACTGACTAAGCCTGAAAATAGCAGGTGCAAAAAGCATTTGGAAGTCGCTTGCCAGAGCCCGGGAGGTAATGCGCTTCCTGCCCATTTATCTCAGGAAACCAGCATGATCTTCCCTCCGAAACAAAGTTAACCTCTCATTAGCCAGAAACTCCTGAGAAAGCTTTAAAAGCTTTGCAGTCTAGCTAATGTGTTTAAGATACTCCCCCCTCCACCTTCTCAGGCACTACCATGGCAATTACTTGCCATCAGTTCCACATCGGGCTGGCTAAGGCAGGCTGAGTTTGCATTTATCTGCTGTGAGGCTGACAAGCCCAGAGCCTGTCAATGCAGAAAGGAAGCGCGGCAGCCAACTTCTTGCCTCTTTAGAGCTCCTCGAGAGCTTCCTGACATGAAGCTCAGCATTCCCATCTCAGGCATCACACACACACAGAAACACAAAGAGCACACACAGCACACACACAAAGAGCACACACCCCACACAGAGCATACAGCAAAATTGGGATCTGCCCCCACTGCAGGATCTACCCCCTCTGCCTTGTGACCTTTCCTCCACTCAATGCCCAGACCTGAACTCAGCAATGACCTTTCAGTGCTCTTTTTTTCTCAGCTAAAAAAGCCAAAGCTCCATAGAGCAACATTGCAATGTGTGTATATTGCAATGTGTGTGTATTTGTCTATGCAGATACACATCCCAAGGAACCCATTAGAGTGTGTGTGTATATTGCAATGTGTGTATATCTATCTAGCTAGCTGGATACACATTGCAAAGATCCTGTGTAGTGTGTGTGTATTGCAATGTGTATCTATGCAGATACACACTGCAAGGAACCCGTGTCTTGTGTGTGTGTGCATGTGTCTGTATTACAATATGTGTCTCTCTACACACTGCAACACACACAAACACAAGATCCTTGAACGGCTCCAGGCTGACATCAGTCGCAAACAATCCGGAGTAAGAGGTGTTTATTTTCTCAGATAGAATCTGCAATGTGCAAACATGTAAGTGGTTACAGATGTCCGTCTGGACCTATTTTCCCCTTCTTCTTTCTCTCCCCCCCCCCTCCTCTTTTTACTCCTGATGGTCCCCCGGAGAACCAAGCGCTTGTTTAGAGACAGGTGGATCGAAGGAGGAAACAACAACAATAACAACAACAACAAAATCCCGATTTTTGTTTTAAAGAACCCCAAGGCAGGCAAACAAACAAGGGAGCAAAAATCCCCCCCCCTGCCGCAAACCTCAAGTCCGGCAAGGAAAGAAGCAACTCTCCACCTCGCAGGGGCTGTTTATCTGCCTCCCGCTTCCCGGCGCTGGCACAAAGCGAGGGGGATGTGCCTTTAATGACAGCGTGATCTTTCCGCCACCTATAGAAAACAAATGAGGGCTGGTGGAGGGGGGGGAGCAGGGAGCACAGTAATTCCCTCCTCGGGGCTGGGAAGATGCTCTCCATCCCCCGCTCCCCTGCCGCCCCCAAGGAGGGAGGTTGGAGCAGCGCGCTGGCCCCACCTCCTCCGGCTGCAGCCCCCTGGCGGAGCTGGCAGCGCCTGCTGCAACCGCTGGAATGTACCTGCACATCTGGGCACGCTCCCTTTCGAGGCTCGCACAAAGGAGCCCTTTAGTGAGCCGGGGAACACTGGCTCTGGGGGGGGCGCCCCCCCAACCCCCCTCGCACTTGTTCAGCAATTTGTTACACTATCAAAGCCTCGCACCCGCCAACAACCCCCTTATTTATTTGGGTATTAGCAGCCCTTGTATATACACCAGCTTTCCCAGGTCTCCCCAGATGTTTGGCTGCCAGCAGACAATCTGTTTCCCTTCCTTCTCCTGATTGAGTCCTAGCAGTTACATGTTTGTTTGGTTGGGTTTTGTTTGTTTTTTTTTTGGGGGGGGGGGTTGAGGGGGAGGAGGTCTTTTTTTGGTACAGAATTTCTTCCCCAGCTTGCAAAGGCTTGGACACATTCATGGGAGGGTGGGAGGAACTTGGCTTTGTGACCATTAGGTAAGGTTGGTTTAGGTTTACAGTATAATCTCTCTGGTGCATCTGGACAGGCCCTCTAGGACCCAATACCTATTCAGGAGATATTATTATTATTATTATTATTATTAATATTATTTTGTAATGTCACAGCCCAGATTGGAAGACAGATGTGGCTTTGTGCAAGCCGGGAGATGATACATTGTGAAAATGGTCTTTGTGGACATGTCCAGATGAGCATGGATGTTTGTTTCCCCAGGGAGAAGCAGCAGCACAATGCTGGCCCCAGCAGCCCTATCTGGGGCCCTGGGAGCCTCCCTGGGCTGCAGCTATGGCAGGAAACCTGGCCAACAGCTAGAGTGGCTCCGGCCAGCCAGGCTCTGTTTTTGGGTGGTGCATGCTACCACCATGTGTGCCACCCCGCTTTTTTGGGGGGGTGGGGTTTTTGACCCCTAGATCTCCCTGGGCCAAACCCTCCTCCCCCCAGTGCTGCAAGGCAGCAGCATGGGGAATGCCTGCATGTACAGTATGTGGTGCTGCAGATGGGTTTGTGACACCACACAGCCACACTTGTCTGGATGCAGCTTATATGTCCTACTTTTATAATCTAGTACAATCCCCTGCTCAGAGTAGGACCAGACCCCAACTACATTTTCCTCTGTTAATTGCTAGACCCTCCTTTTTCCCAGCCCAACAATTGAAAGTCTGATTTAGAGCCCTCGGGAATTCTTTATTTTCCTGGATTTTAGTGAGTTTTGCATTAGGTATTGAAACAGCAAGGTGGCCAGAGCAGCCAACCTCAGCCCAGCCCTCCTTCAAATTAACTCCTGCCAGATAATTGCACTCATTGTGTCTCACTTTGCTAATCATCCTGGCCTTGGTTCTCAGAACTCTTTGGAGCATCTCCTCTGGATCTGCTGGCTCAAGAGAAACACAATAGGAGCATGCTCTTCTCATTAAAGAACATTTCAAACAGCTCTGTTCCTAGCCCACAGGAATATGGGGTTTTAATTTACCCACTTGCTTCAGCATTTGAAACTCCACAGCTACAATCAGCAAAGCAGTAGTAGCTTTGATTAAAAATCCTAAAGGCAAGTCTCATGTGTTTTTCTTCCTCCCTGTTCCGCAAGCACAAAGAAGATCGGGTGAATAAAATAATGATGAGGGAGAGTTCAAAGCAATCCCAGAAAGCTGGCCTGAGAGGATGTTTTCTAATGCAGTTCCAGCCATTTACCATTCTTTCTCTTTGTTGAGCTTGTGCCAATACAACAGGGATAATCTAGCAAGCCATGGTTCTTTTCTTCTCTCCAGAAACATTAGTCAATATGTTTTAGAAGTCAGCTAGTCAGGTCTACCACAAATATAGTAATTAAATAAATGCCTTTAATCTGGTCTATAATAGACTTCTTTAACTTATTATCGGCACAAGAGGCCTTACTAAGGCAACTGCTCTTCTCATGATTTTTGTAGGATTTTCAGCACTTCTGAGACCTAGAAGAATCCTTTTCTTAGGTTCTGGTGAACCAGAAAAAAAAAGAGGAGAGTGTAAGAAATAGGCATCTCTTTTGCTCCTGCATCATTTGCCAAATTTAAAGGCACAGAAGAATATAAGCATCACAATACCATTTACCCTGCAGATAAACAGGCATCTGAAACATTCTGGAGTTGTACCATGATCTTTGCTAATAGAAGCTTAAAGTATGTTGTTCACACAGTGATCCAATATTGACATACTTAATGTGTTACATCTATAGCTATATTACCACTTCTATCTGGAAATTTGGAAGTACTTCCAAACACCAACTGATATCCTTGAGGTTATTATTCTTAATGAGAAAGGAAGCAGACCTTTATATCCTTATGAGACAGGTATTCACATACACATTTTATCTTTATTTAAAAAAAAAAACCTGCAGCATCAACCCTGTCACAAACACCAGGGATCATTTTTGATGCCATACATGTTAATTATACTAAAGCAATGAAATTAACATGCAATCTGCATTAACATCCACATTCAGTAGGCATTCCCAGGTGACTTAGTAAACTATCCATTTTACAGATAGATATAATGAAGGAAGACTAACTTCTGCACAAGTACAAAGAAAATCAGAAGTTTCTGAAAAGTTTTCTGATTAGAACTGGTCTAAAAGGACTTGCATCAATAGTCACAGAAATTAAGGTGCATCAACATAGTCACTGCAATTCCATTTTCCTTAATAATGACAGAATTTCAGATACCATGGTAAAAAGCAACATATAAACACCTAGCTGATATGTATGGCTGAATAGAATCAGCATTCATTTATTTGGCCAAGGAAATACTTTTTTCTAATGCAATTTGACTTCTAGCACCTCATTTAGAACAGAAGAGACTTGATATTTCATTAAAGATACCTTATTCATAAAGTGTTTTCCTTTTTTCCCCTGTCAGATTTCCAAGGATCTTATGCAGAAAAAATGGCTTAATAGCTTTTCTTTGCCACATAAAGGACTCTTTATTGTAATCCATTAAGCTCCCTTTTGATATGCAGAAGAGGGTTCATGACTTCAAGAGGAAGGGCCTTCACCAGCAGCATACATGCTATCCATTTCACATAGCATTTGTCATTATTCCATTCAGTTCATCATCACCAAGTGAGCATACATCATTACCACAGCAAAACTGACATCTTAGTGAACAGTTTTTGCACATGCTTCCAATAACTAAAACAGGAAACAAACCACATATGATGCACTATAAATTTGTAATTTTAATTCAGCACCAAAAAACAAGCAAATAAAAAGTATTCAAAGTCAGGTATGAATGAGGAAAGCAAAAAAAAAAGGCTGACATTCTTGCACTTAAAGAAAGGAGGCTGGCATTCTTCATCCACATATTGTTAGAACAGTTATTGTCCTGAATACCGGTACTGCTTTATACAATGTGCTTTACAGAAATACCAGTGGTCAGTGGCTTCAGTAGAAACTGCTGGGTATTCAGTAGTTTCAGAAGTCAAGACTTTGTTTTAGATCTGGACCTAGTGGGGACATATATTTTGCAAACCTTGTCTTGTCCTAATAGCTTAATTCACCCTTTACTTCCCTTGATTGAACTGCTTTAGAATTACTACATTTGTGCATTTCTCACTGAAGTTCTAAGAAGGATGGAGACAAGGATGCTTTTGTGCACCTGTTTGGGATATTTCCACAAATTTAGTGATGAAAGAATATCTTGGGGAATCAGCAGAGGCAAATATGATGTGCCTGCTTGGCCCATTTGAACCTTTCCTATCAGCAGTATCATGCTGCCTGACCAATATGCAATGCACACCAGATGTCTGAGTAGATTTATGCAGTATACTATATGGATAAGTTTGAAGTTGAGTAGTGAGGTTAGATGTGATTTTGAATCTGTGCTGCAGCAACGTGAAGGCCCAGTGTGGATAAGTTTAAAATGTTGCTGAAGCAAGGTTTACATTACAGACAATGTATTACCAGGAGGGAACATTTTTAGAGAGTACATCATTTGTGGTTCCCAAGTTCTCAGCTGATAAGAGAAACCAGGGATATTTTGAATGAAAACATGGGTAGAAATAAGAGAAGAATGAATCAAGAGACAATCACCACTATTGTAATTCAGTCATGGATCATAACAAACTTGTTTGGTAAGTTAGAGGAAGTAATCTGAAACACATGAAGGTGTTGCACATGCAGGGCGTACAGTGTGAATTAAAACCAAGTGGGAATTTTATCAGGTGCAATGCCACATTTATTGAAAACATAAGAAAAACAAAATAAAAGAAAGAACAACAGAAGGTGGTTTTTCCTATTTCATACACTCACACATACATACTCATACACTCACACATACATACCCATCTATTCACATACATACAAAAGGACAAACAGACAGTCCTGCACATACCAAGATATTACCAGTCCTTAAGATGCTTGGGTTAGCTTGGTGGCCAGCCAAGTTAACCATGAAGGTGAAGCCAGTTTTTTGTCAGATGTGTTTGATGCTTCTTCTTCTGTGCAGAACAGACCCAAAGCCCCTTTGTTTTTGTTCCTCTTTATTGTGATTGTTCCGCATAGAAGTCTTGCTGTGTCACGTCTCCTCAATGACAAAATTATCTTCCTCTTCAGTTACGATGTTATGATTGACAGGCTCTTCGGCTTTGTGGTCTGCAATTTCTTACATCTGTTGCTAGCAACTTCTTCAGCCGTTAAAATAAAACCTGATCTTATATTTTGCCATCCTTAACTGCAGATCTTTGGACATTGCTGTAACCTTTGGTTGTTAAATCACAGAAGGCTATTTCTATCCTTTTAGTCTGAGGTGCAAGACAGAGAGTCTCAACATATGTATTTCTACACACACTGTTTATTCTTTCATTACCTCTTTTCAAACATCCCAGACATACCACAGGCCTTATATACATGCTATTTCTCTTATACTACATTTAACCTATAAAATTACAAAACAAAATGACTGTCACGCTTACGTTAAGCAATGTAAAAATCAAAATGGAGTCTCATCTAAGGCTAAGTTACACAGTTATTTGAGCAACACTAAAATGGATATTGGTTATAAAATAAGAATTAACAAAGCAATAAAGGATATTATAAAGGCTATATCAAAAGTATATAAAGACAAATTAACTCTAGTCCAACAAAGGGAGTGAGGGTTATAGCTGCATCTGTGAAGTCCTGCATTTTTTCTCTCATATTTGTCATGTTTTTGGAGCACATCTGTCATAATGCTTAAATGGAGATATCAGAATGATGAGTGAAAGAGT
>NW_005842836.1:640988-663631 GCF_000455745.1 Alligator sinensis
TTCTTAAGAGTTGCTAAACTAACTTAAAGTCAAACACACACCCCTGACAATTACTTGGATTGGACTACACTACACTATCAAGGTGCCGGATGGGATAGAGCCACTATCAATCCACTGGTACAGAACCACTATCTCTTGATTTGCTCAGATGTTGGAGGTTGGGGCAGAAAGGTGCGATAGAACATTCTGGAAAAAGTTCTTTCCACATAAAGCGGGAGACTCAGACTCCAAATCAACTCAGTGCCAAGAGGAAGTTTCCTGGCACTAACTAGAAATGACATCACCCGATTTCCCAAATTGCAGTTCAGACTTGATATTCCAAAACATATACAAACTAAAAAGTAGCTAAAGGGTAGAACGCTACTTCACTTACATATCCAAATGGCAATTTTCCAGCTGCAAACCTGCCATTTCTGGCACATACAGAGTTGCAACTCTACTTCTTATGCAGTGTGGACACATACAAATGTTACTGAGTATGCACATCACAGCTGTGCTCTAGCCAAACAAGCACAGCTCTGGAAATCACAAATTTGCAACATCCAGAAAAACCGGCAATATTCAGTATCAGTGGGCTTGAAGCAGTCTCATTTTGATTTCTTAGCAAGTGCTCCAACCACCCAGGTGCAGATCAGACTGCTTTGCCAGCCCTCCTTTTAAACCTGTCCTCCCTCCAAGCCAGGGAGTTATATGAAGTCAGGAGGGAGCAAATGAGTTACAAGGTGTATAGCTTAGGGCTGATCTACACATCACCCTATGGTGATGGTATTACTGCACCTTATTTTAGTACTTCCTTTTGAAGGTACTAAAGAACGGTGCAGTAACTGTGTGTACTGTGCTGTGTGTGTGGCACATGGTTATTTTTCGCCACTACTTCGCTGTAGTGGCACACTAAAAAGGAGGAGTGCTCTGGTTTGGAGAAGTAGCTGCCGGTCACATGAAGACCCATCTCACCCTATGTCACCATAGTGACATGCTATGGCAACATAGTACGTCACTATGGCAATGTAGAGTGATGTGTAGGCACACCCTTAGTAACATAGCTTTTGCTCTAAAAAGGAGTAGACTCTGGGTTCTAGACTTCCCCTTCCCCTAACGGGGCAGAAACTTCCCTACTGTTCTTTATCCATTTCATTCAGTGCAAGCTGTAGTAGCTCAGCTTCAAAAGGATCCTTCTAAAAGTCTAGAGATCAGTACAATCTAGTAGGAAACTAAAGAACTACAGGTTCAAGCCCCTGTTAGGTAAAGTGGGGATGTTGAGACATGGGCACATCTTGGATTTTGAAAAGGGGGTGCAGATGGTGTGGCACATCATCAGGTAAAACACAACTCATACTTTTCTCCAGTTAAAGAGAAAGTAGGTGCTTTACTGATATGCTAGGGGATTAGCACTATATTATTTAGTTTAAGGTCAAAGCAAAAACAAATACAACTCTTGGAATGTACAAGATTATATAATACGTTTCAAGAAAAATAACAAATTAGGCAAAACTAGAAGATATTGCATCATTAGTCCTGTTGTCATTATAGATACATGTATGTCTACATGTATGACTCTTATTTAGACTCATAGAACAGTATATAGTCTTCTTGAGTGTCTTGACAGTACCTCCAATACTTTACTGTCAGTCATTTCTACATCTGAGTTAATATTATCATACCTGAGTTAAGATTTTTAACTAGAGCTAAAAACAATCTCCTGGGCTCTGAAATAGAAGAGAGACATTACTAGGAACGGCTAACAGAAAGTAAAATTGCAGAAGAAAGAATAGTTTGAGTCGTGGAACATTAAAACCATTAAAAAGGACAGAGGGTCATTAACACCTGGGCAGTGGAGAGATTAGCTTGAATCAGGGAGATAACAGTGAGCCATGAAGTCAATTGACTTTCCCAGCACTGCCTGAAAAGAATTAAGCTGCCCTTCCCAGTAGTCCATGATAAAGTCTGGGTATAGCAGGAATCAAAAGGGGTAGGGGGGTGCACCCATCCCCCTCAACCTACCCCTGGGCTGAGCTCCTGAGTTTGGCTTATTGGGTAAGTGCCTGAGTCCCTCATTTCTTGTAGCTAAAATATGGGAAGGCTACCTTTTCTCTCTTGGTTTTGCCAGACTGCACTTTCAGAACTTCTTTTACTCAGGTACATATGCATCTGCCCAGTCAGAGTTCAGCTCACGATGTAATTTCAGTAGCCATGCAGATGCATAGGAGAAGGATCATAAACAGTGAGTATGTGCCAAAAACTGCAGTTACCATGACTAGAAAACTGGCATTTAGATGCTTCATTTGATAAGGGATTCCTGTCCTGTCCTTTCCTTGATGATGGACACATGCTTATTACTCTTTTTATAACAGTTTTAGGGGGGTTGAATGAACATGTGTGTGTACAGTGCTAGGGCACATGCATCCAGATTTCTAGCAAGTGCTATCTTAAGTTCCCCTGTGTCATACTCAGGGGTAAGTTTTTCTGCTTAAAACTAATCTGTCAGAAAGGGAAATTGAGAATTGCAGACTACTTAGTATTAAAATATCTAAATGAAATAAACATTAATGCTGAAGGGCCTCATTAGTGCCTCAGAAGGCTGGGAAACAGACTATGGTCCTTAGGTTATTGCTTTGTAAGTATCAGTCAGATGTTCTGCATCTAAATTAAATAAATCTTGTGTCCATTTAATAAATTGATCATCTATTGATTTCATTTAATCTTATTGATAATTTAGTAATTGATTGATTGGCTTTTTCAACCGAGTTGAGTTTTATTATAATTTTTAATTACTTTAATTATAATTATAATAATTTAGTTTGATTTTTAATTATTTTTACTTACGAAACACTGTTTTGCTTTCAAGATAGCAAAAAAAGTCATAAAATAAAAAAACTCATTTATAAATTTGTAAGCTACAATGTCAGAATGGGACAATCTGATGGTCAAGGGCAAAATCTCTCTCTCTCCCATTGGGACCCAGAGGCCTTCAGGCCTGGGTTTTGACCTCTGGGCCTAGCTTAAACTGCATGCTTAGCTTGATTCGTGGTTGAGACTTGCACCCAGTGAAAAGGAACAGATGGCAAAATACTGTTCCTGACTTAAAATAAATCAGGAAGTTGGCTAACTAAATTAAATAAATAAATATAGCCTAGGCTATAAACAGTCAGAAAAAACCCTACCCCCACTTAAGAATAAAAAAAAATGCCTTTGAACAGAAAATTCCAGTTAAGGGTAACCATATTTGTCAAACAAAAGCAACTTTATTAATATGCATTAGATAAAAGACTTAAGCTAATTTTATGTATTAAAAATGCAAGCTATATGGTATAACAAAAGGTTAAAAGCATACCTTTTGAAACCTACTCCTAAAAGATCCAGTCACCAATCCAAAATTCAAACAAAGAAGTCAGAAACCCTGAACAAGACCTCACAGACTGACCATCCAGTAACATTGTGTTTGTTAAATCATGGGGTGGTAACCATGTTGTATTGCTTTTAACTAACGACAGTATTAAAATTATAACTGCTAAGGGCTTTAAAAAAATTGTAATTGCTTAAGAAGTAACTGTGTCCTAGTTTTAAAATTAACACCTGATACAAGGTCCAAAATAACGTTACTGAATGTAACATTCCCTTCCCCTCTCTTGAAGGGTTTGAGGTTCTCCAATGAAACTTCCAGGCAATGGTGCCTATTTACAATAAGTATAGTCTGGGGTCATAGGGAAGTCTACCAGGACATATGCTACAATAAGGTATTTAGCTTTGAAGAGAGCAAACAACATTCCAATTTTCTAATAACAAGACTCCCTAGATACCTTGTATTTCCCTAGTATCAAAAAGAGATTCTACTGTGAATCTCAGTGTAGAAGGAGAGAACTTGCCAGTATGTCTTTTACACCCAGTGTTGAGGTGAGCATCACTGGAGTGACTTTGAAGAGCTCAAGAAACAGACCCAATACAAAGCATCTAAGTAATCTGTGACAATGTAAATTAAGATGATCTGTTCTTGGTAGCAGAGGCTGGTATATTTGGGTCCTGTGTAGTATGGAGGTCTTGGCATTAAGCTCCGTCAGAGCCCTCATAGTACCTACTTGTACCATGGAGTTAGTTTTGACTAAGGAAAACAAGGTGACCTAGCCTGAAGATGGAACTTGGAACGCCTGGATCTGGCACTCGGGTGGAATTCCTGGAAGGAAGTGCAACTCCTCCAGAGATATGCTCTGTCCAAGTCAGAAGCTGGCTGCACAGAACGAGCAGACAAAACTATATTAGCCACACCTCCTTAACTATTACATATATTTTAGAGACAGACATAAACACCAAACTTTTGTTGGGGATATAGAAGTCCCTCCCTGCTCCCCCCACCCCCAAAAGGCCACATTGTTGTGCCAATTGGCTATTGGAAGTGCTATATTAAAATGAGGAGTCCATTGTGGTTCAATGGTAGACTCCTTATTTACCACACAGGAGACCTGGGTTCAATTCCCAGACGCTTATATATATACAGCCATGGAGGCACCAAACTTCTTGACAGTCTGGCCTTTGGATTCTATCTCCGAAGAATGCAAGGTCTGGGCAGCCTTCACTCCTCCAAAAATTCCTACCCAGGCATATGCATTGAAGGTCTGGGTGGCCCTCATGCATACACCATGATCCAGGAGGATCAAGTTGCCACTTCAAAATGGGTGCCTTAGAATGGGATATATCTAAGACCTACTCCTTAGAAAAGATCTCAGTTAAGAAATCAAACAGCAGCAAATAAGGAAAAAAAAAATTTACTAACTTATCCCAAAGCCTACCCAAAATTTGCCAACTATTTATCCTAACTAGTAATAATATACAACAATACCTGGAAATTAAAAAAGGAGACATGTTGAACTATGAATATTAGGGAGTTTCATCTTGCCACCATGAGCATGAGAAGGAATGGAGCAACAGCTGAGCTTGCTTTATCCAGTCTATTCTTGATGCAGAAGCACAAGAACAATCAAGGTACATGTAATGAGTCTAGGTCAGGACCCTGAACCCAGCCAGTCCAAACTAAGAGATCAGGGCAAGTCATCCACAGAATACGCATCACCTGCAGCAAACCCAGGGCAGGTCCCAGATCCCAAATGGGTTGAGTGACCTGCACTCAGGGCAGCCAGTCCCATGAAGTAGGCCCAACCTGCTTCAGCTCTGAAAGGCCAAGCTCAGCCTGCAGCTCCCTTGTCTAGACAGAAGTGAATTTTTTTTGCTCCTGATCTTCAGTGTTCTTTTTAATGGTTTTCTGGTTTGGGTTCTTGTCTCTGACTACAGCTCCTGAAGCTGTTACAAAATGTATGACTGATACTTACAAAGCAATAACCTAAGGACCATATTCTGCTTCCCACCCCTCTGGGGCATTACTGAGGCCCTTATTATCAACGATAATTTAGTAATTGATTGACTTTTTTCAATTGACTTAATTTTATTATTAATATTAACTAGTTTAATTACATTTATAAGAATTTAGTTTGTTTTTTCATTATTTTTCATTAAAAACAATTGCTTACTAATTTGCAATTAATGCCACATGAGGTATGAAGGACTGCTTTTCTTCAGGATAGCAGGAAGAGTCATAAAATTAAAAAAAAAACCCTCATTTATAAATTTGTCAGCTATCTGGTTGTGCATATGAATTCATACCTATGTCTTTCTCATAAAACTGTAGACATTGTTGAGTCTAATATAAGCCCTGTGAATTCTATTCTTATAGCCAGTGCTGATAGACTTCTTTCTGTTAATTTTCAATTCAATGGCAAGAACGTTAGAATATCTGCTAGATGGCTCTCTCTAACTGTTCTGATACCTTTCTTTCGTGGATCCAGTTGCTTACATATATCTGTCTTTTTTTAGGTGGGCAGCAATAATTCCAGAACTGTTGTGAACGCCAGAAAAAGAGGCAAGATGCTGTACTGATCATAGCTTTGACCCACCTAGAATCCTAACTACTTCCTGAGGACCAGATATATAGAAATATGGAAGTGAGCATTCCTGAACAAATGGTTAGAAGCAGCCATTGGGCCCTCTGGATTTAAATAAGTAATTATGGAGACTAAGATCATAATTCTGAATTTGAAGTGGTGCTGAAGTTATGGAGCCTTCTCAAATGTAGAATTGGGTGCCAGCTTCCCTTTTGTTTTAGTATTAGGAAGTCATTACAGTGAAAGCCTTTCTTTGCACTGGAGCAGAACCTCTTTGATTAAGAGATAGATGTGAGTCTATTCACGTTGTAACAGTCTCACTAAAAGCTGTCCCTGAACAGGAAAGGAATAGGGATAAGCTATACAACCTCAATATAGCATCTCCTGCTTGAGAGATTCTCTCTAGAACACAACAGTAAGTTCTTAAGTTTCATGACTCCTGGAGAAGTGGATAGATTAATTTAAGTATTATTCTTGCCAATCTAGTAAAATGAGTAGATACAAACATAGAATGGGACAACCTGATGGTCAAGGCAAAATCTCTCCCTCTGGTTTCCCCACACCTTCAGGCCTGGGTTTTGACCTTTGTGCTTAGCTTAAGCTGCATGCTTAACTTGAATTGTCATTGAGACTTGCACCTAGTGAAAAGGAAGAGATGAAAAAATACCGATCCTGACTTAAAATTAATCAGGGAGTTGGCTAACTAAATTAAATAAATATAGCCTGGGCAAAAGAGGAACAGTCAGAGAATAGCCTATCTATACCTAAGAATGAAAAAATTATCTTAAAACTGTCATAACCCAAGGGTATGATTTTGTGTGTGCTTCAGCACTAGAATTATCCCCACCAAATTACAGCTTCATTGCATGGTGGAGTTTTCTGCTGCAGAGGAGAACCCCGGTGCAAGGAAGAGTTTCCCGCCTATTTGCAGCTTCCTTTGCAGGGTGCATTGCTCAAGTTGCAAGAGAGATGCATGGTGCAAAGGATTTCCCGCCACCTGCATGCAAATTTGTGTCCCGCTATTGGCTAGTTCTAAATTATTCCCACGTGGCGGCTAACGATTGGCCTGTTAGCCGTATAAGAAGCTTAAGCGGTTTCCACCCAAGCCGAAGAGGACTCCACATCCATCTCGTGGGGACTCTGGGTACACGGCAGGGAAATAAAGACCCCTGTGTGAGATTCAGAGGAGTTTGGTGACCTGATCCATCGCCCACCTCTTCCCGTCTTCGAGTGACAAATTTTATAAGATGTATCTACGAGTTTCCGATTTTGGTGGCGCGCTTACCCAGGGCATCCGGAGCTCTGTTTCCATGGAGCCTAGCAGACTCCATGTGACAGTTCGTGTTGTCTTTGTCTGTAACCGCAACTCAAGCAAGTTTTCCAGCCTGCACTGCAACTATCTCCGGTGTAAGTAAACAATCTTTAAATCTACCGCTACGAGTCTGTGCCTAATTCTAGCTTGACGCGCGTTCTCTCCGACCCCGCGTGCCTGGGCTGCTGGCCAGAGCCCGCGCAGAGCACGAAAAAGGGCCCGGCTCATGACCGGCCCGCACAAAAACAAAAAATTCCAGTTAAGGGTAACCATATTTGGCAAACAAAAGCAACATTATTAATATGCATTAAAAAAAAGGCTTAGGCTAATTTTATGTATTAAAAAATGCAAGCTATATGGTACATCAAAATGGTAAAAAAAGCTTACCTTTTGAAACCTACTCCTAAGAGATCCAGTCACCAATCCAAAATTCAAACAAAGAAGTCAGAAGCCCTGAACAAGACCTCACAGACTGACCATCCAGTGACATTGCGTTTGTTAAATCTTGGGGTGGTAACCATGTTGTATTGCTTTTAACTAACTATAGTACTAATATTGTAACTGTTAAGGACTTAATAAACTTGTTATTGGTTAAGAAGTAACTGGTTCCTAATCTTAAAATTAACACCCAGTACAGGGCCCAAAATAACATTACTGAATGTAACCCCCCTCCCACTCCCCACAAAGGGGTTTGAGGTTCTCCAATAAAAATTCCAGGCAATGGTAAATATAGTCTGGGTTCATAGGGAAGTCTACTAGGACATATGCTACCATAAGATAGTTAGCTTTAAAGAGAGCAAACAATATTCCATCTTTTCTAATAATAAAACTCCCTACATACTTTGTACTTCACTAGTATCAAAAAGAGGTTCTGCTGTGAATTTCAGTGTAGGAGGAGAGAACTTGCCAATATGTCCTCTTAAAGTCATAGTACAAAACATTTAATGCATGTTAATGGCAAAATATTCAGGTTACAGCACTGCTATGGCCAAAAATGGCAATTAAAGTTGTGGAAGAGGCCACTCTATAAGCCATTTTAATATCATATTTTTTGTTGTTCATATGTACATTTTTTCCATAGGTGATTTTTTAATGATGCTTTATCAATAAAGGAAGAAAGCAGTTGATGTGGTAGACACTTGTTATTGGGTCCTGGGGGTTGAGGGATTGAGCTGTAGTTTACAGTGGCTGAGAGTATGTACCTGCTCTCCCCTAGCCCCACCCTTTCCCCCCACAGCCCTGGTGCTGTCCTCAGAATGGGAGAAAGGACTGGAGGGTAGGTCAGGTGGATTGGAGCCCCCCCACCTCCCTCCCATTCTGAAAACAGCAATGGGAACAGTGCTCAGTTGCATCAGCCCAGCCCTGCTCCTGGCATGTGCTGACACAAGTTAATGAAGGTGTTCTGCTTTGAGGTGCCTTCATCTGAACCTTCATATAATGAGGATTCAGATTATTGTGGGATTTGGCCCCTTTAAAATGCTCTGCAACCATGCACTTCTGTAAGGGCATGGCTGTAGAGTGCTTCCAGTGACTGATTGCGTGACAAAATTTCACTTGTGTCAGGCCCATGGTGACTGTTTTGGTTGCAATTATCTCCGCAACCAAACATGCACACAAACATACAGGCACTTCAAAAGGGGAATGTTTCAAGAGGGAGTTGCTGTTACATTCTAATTGTTATGTATAGACAAGCCAGGAACAAGAAAAATGTAGGAAAACCACTTCAACTTTAACATGGGATAATGCAGTGTTCATTTTGCTGTGTTAGCATCGTTCCCAGCTTGTCCACACTTGATAATAAGAACATAAAAGCTGTGCCCTTTTGCAGTGTTCCCCTTTTGAAATATGTCCAAATGTACATATGTCTATAACCTGTGTGAATAATAATAATAATAATAAAAAAAAAAAATAGCTGCAGCCAGATAGCCATCAGAAAACCAGGGGAGAGTAGGCAAGGCTCTACTATAGAGAATAAAGCCAAGAATTTTGGTGCAGTGTAGTGGCTGAAAAGGCAGGTTTGGACTTATGAGTAAGGAATCTGCTCCTTGTTTGATCCCACTACATTCAAAGAAAGAGGGCTTTGTGTATATTCTTCATCAATGGACAGGACTGCATCAAAGAAAAGCAACTCCATCATCATTTTTTTTCTCTTTATAAAAAATCCCCACAAGGCTTTGGATAATCTAACTCTTCAGATCAAAAAGGATAACAGTATATTGAATTGCAGCCTTGGTGAATGGCAATGCAGAAAACCCTAAAACTATCTAGAAGGGTACAGAAATTACACAGGCATATCTAAAGCAATTCTGGGTTCTTCTTTCTGCCTCTATCAGCCAAATTTAGCTGTTTCCAATAAGGAATGAAATAATTTTCTCTTCAGAGGTGACTTTCTTCAGTCTTGTGCTGCAGGATGGTGGGTGACAGGTGATCTCGTAAGATGAATCACATGTTGTGTAACCTCCATTTTAATACTTTCCATGTTTACTTTATTTTCTTCTCCAAAGTACATTGCAGTTATTCTTTACACTTCAGACACCTGGACAGATTGATAGTATCCTGGAAGAGAGAGTCTCTCTCTCTTTCTCTCTCTCTCCCCAGTTTGTGAATGTCAGATAAGCAATGAATATTAATACTTCCTGTGCAACAATGTTAGCATGTCATCAATTTTGATTCAGATAGTTCATAGAATCATTTTGGTATGGAACAGACCTCTAGTGGGTCATCTAGTCCATCCCTCTGTGGAAGGATTAATTTAATTGTTCTTAAACCTTCTGTAATTGATGAATGTCAGGACTAACCTTGAATATGTGCACTGACAGCAATTCCACAGCCTTCCTTGGCAGTTTCCTTTATTACATAACTGCTCTTATTTTCATAATTTTTCTTAATATTTAACCTAAATCCCATTACTTTGTCCTCTCTGACTGACTGGTCCCTTCTTTCTTGATAGGATCTTTTGATGGATATGTAGGTGATTAACATAGATGACCTCCACTACATCTTTTTTTTATTCTGGGTTGGTTATGCCTGGTGCCCATGAGAATTTTTCTACATAGCCTTAATTTTACAGACCTTTGATCAGTTCTCTTACTCTTTAAATTCCTTTTCAGTTTGTTTGTGCCTTTTTTAAATTGTGATGGCCAAAAGCCATGTTTCAGGTGAGTTCTTAGTACTATTAAAGTAAAAAACCCTATTGTATTGTAAATGTTTTTCTTCTGTTAAATGTCACATTGAGTTCTGTTGTCTTTCTTTATGTCCAAGTCAAATGGTCATATTCATTTTATTGTCCATTTCATTACTTAGATCCTTCTCTGCCACTTCCTAGTCATCACTCCACCATTTTAACTATTTTTACCAATTCCCCTTAAAGTGGGTAAAATTTGGGCACCCTTATAATTGATTAAAAGCTCTCATCGTTTATTGTAGGGGACTAAAATCTGTGCGATATGTTATCAAAGTTAAAATGGAAACAAAATATTTACTTAATAAGCAGCAGGGATAAAGAATGTGTTGCATATAAACTGAAAACAGAGTCATTAATACAAGGAGACTATCACACTTGATTCTGATTTCACTAACATCCAAAATGGGACAGTGGAACTAACCCTGAGTTAAAACCTTGTGAGAGAGATCTGGCAGCATGGACCAGATTCTCTACTTTATTACATCAGCTGTATCCCAGTGTAATTTCACTGGGTTCATTTATATATATTAACATAATTTAAGAGAGTACCCATCTGGATGAGTTCATTGCTGCTATCCAGTGAGATTACTGATACGAACACTCTATTATTAATAATAACAATAATTCATGTTGTTTTAACACTTATGTGACCAGGGCCACATTTTGTAGAAGTGAAGACTACAAAAAGGTGTAGGAGCAGAAAATAGAGTGTATGGCTGTCTAGAGAGAGATGACATAGATCAGGGGTGTCCAACCTTTTTGAATGTGGGGCCAGATCATGAACTTTTTATCACCCAGTGGGCTGGAGAGCCATATTCAAAGACCTCACAGGAAGCAGTATCACATCACCCCCCTGAAACGAAAGTATAGTGTTTACTTTCGTTTCCCATTGCAGCACCTCGGACCTCAGAAAACAACTTGGAGGACTGCATGGTGGCCCATGGGCCACATGTTGGACAAGCCTGATGTAGATGATCCTCAGAAGGTAAATTTTATGGGCTAATGTTTTACAATGGGTAGAAGTCCCTGAAGAAAAAAAGTCATCCAAGTTGCTGCTTCTTGAAAGGATTATTCTCCTTCAGAGCAGAGGCATGAAAGGCTATCTCTGTGCCCCAGGCAGTGGAGCCTGCTGCTGGTGGCAGCATGGCCAGCCGTAGTGGTAGCTATTTCTGTGCCCTCCCCTTAATCATTTTACTGCTTCAAAGCTTTTCTAATGTGTCTGAGGGCACATCTACATGTGCAATTAGTCCACATGAATAAACTCTGGAGCTTATTGCTCCAAAGTCTTTTGTTCCCGTATGCGCCGTTTGAACGTGTGCCTCAGAGCAATTAACTTGAGAGCAATCGGCTCTGGAGTTTATTCATGTGTAGCACATGGAGTCTGGTCAGAGCAGCCCTAGCTGGTAGGGGGCCTTGGGAAGAGCCTGCCAACCCATAGCTGCTCCAACTGGGCTCAATGTGCTGCAGAGGGGCTCGCCAGGGCGTGAGGGTGCTACACTGAAGCACCCTTGTGCCCCAGCCAGTCAGGTCAGCATCTATGCATGCACTGCTGAGCACAAAAAAAGTACATACAAGTACTACCCTGCTGCAGAATTTATTTGTTTCCTGTGCTCTAATAGGGGCACATATGTAAAAGGCCAAGACATTTACTACACAGCTAATTAGTCAGCTCCAAGGTAAACATCTTGTTTAGACATGCGCTGAGTTTCTTAACATCCCTAAATTTGATAAGCACATTCTTATCTCCCACTTGTTTAATTTGCCCCTTGCAAATTATTACTTCCCCAGTTAGATAATCCTATTTGTTATTGTTGATGTTATCAATAGCGATATTAAGCTGAGGCCCCAACCACAGAATCATAGAAAATGGGGGTGGATTGAAGGTACTTCAAGAGGTTATCTAGTACAACCCCCTTCCCTAAAGAGGATTTATCCATTTCTAAACCATTTTTGATTGTAACGGTGTAATTTATTCTGGAGTTTAATTTATTCTTGCAAGTGTTTCCTGATATCAAGCCCAAATCTCCCTTGAGGCAACTTAAGCTCATTTCCAGTGAAGATAAGTTTATAACTTTCCTTATTTTATTTTATTTTTTTAAGTATACTTTTACATATTTCCAGGCCATTAATATGGTTCCCCTGTCTTCTCTGCAGACTAAATAAAGCCAAACATTTCAATCTTTTCTCTTATGTTTTGGTTGATTACTTTTGTTGATCTCCCCTGGGCTCTCTCTAATCGGTTCAGTTCTTTCTTGAGGCATGGTGGCCAAAATTGGACAGAATACCCCAGCTGAGACCTTACCATTGCTGACTAGAGTAGAAGGATTATGTCATGTTTTACGTAAAATCCTCATATTTATATCCTCATCCTTATATGGCAATGAATCCTATTAAGGCTCAAGATTAGGGATCCATTATAATAGACAATGTATATATACATAGTAACAAACGACTGCCAGTGAAAAGTTCTTGCAACATAAATAGAGAAGATGGACAGAGAATGGGAGGAAAATAAGGCACAGGGAGATGAAGTGACTGCCCAAGATCACATAACAGGTAAGCAGCAGAGCTAGAAATAGAACCCAAGTCTCCTAGGTCAAGTCCAGACAAACGCAGTCGTTCAATATGTGGTGCTGCAAACACATTTGCGGTGTCACATACCACATAGTCCGGTGTTCTCCATGCTGCAAGGGTGCACTGCATGTGCATGCGCTGCTCAGTTTTTTTTTCCCATGGTGTTTTTTTAATTTATATATATTTTTTTACTCCTGGATATCCCATCGGAAAAAAAAAATGGAGCCGCATACACTTGGGAAGTGCGTGCTGCTGAAAAGTGGAGCTGGGCTGCCCAGAGCTGCACTGCAGTTGTCGGCCAGGCTCTGCCCAGCAGAATCTCAGTGGCTATAGCCCCAGGACCCCAGGTAAAGCTGCTGGGGCCAGCCTAGTGCTGGTCCCAGCCTCCCCTACTGCTCCCAGGGTAACCTGCTGCGTGCCAAAGCACGTGTAGCATGGGCATTCACCAGGGACAAGTAGCTGCGATGCAAGGTGTGCCACTGCTACTTGTCCCCAGGGAACCAAATATCTGTGCTCATCTGGACATGCCCCTAATGCCCAACCAGTGCTTTTCCATTAGATCACATGCCTATTAATAATAGTAGTGCATTTGTGTTTTTGTAGCTAATCATATTCTCATTTCAAAGGATTTTCCTCCTTTTACTTCTAGGTTTTCCATAAAAATGTCTTGCTAAAATTAAGATGTAGTAAAGTAAGATGTAGTAAATGTTTTTGTTCACTAAAGATCCTATCCTGCAAATTGCTTCTACATGCGTGAACACTTGCATCTCAGTGGACTCTTAGATGTCAGTGGGCACAGCCTGGGTATGTTTGGATTCATTTTCAGGGCAGATACCTAAGAAACAATCTAGTCCTTTCAAAACATAGAGAAGTAATGGATCCCCCACTTCATGAAACATGAAAATGCTTTCTCCATGAACTGCAATGATGAAGGAATATACTTTGTAAAAATCAGAATGTGTTGCATTCAAAAACTTGTCTAAGTTTATTCCAACTATGCAGTTAGTTCAACAAAAGATAGCGCTCACAAAAATCCTTGCCTTTCGTGTATTTCCATCATAGCTACAACAAGAGTCCAAAATTATGATTCTCTTTACAATTTCCAGGGCAAAGAAGAGCTAAGCATAATGGATAGTTTACTCACTCAGAAAAAAACAAGTCAATTGAGCTCAATTGAGCTCTAATTTCTAGTCTTTACTGCTACTCCGATGAGTGCTAAAATGTTAAACTTCCAATCTCTTCCTCCCACTGACAAATCACTCAGTGGGACTGATGTGGGACAGTGGCACTACACTGATCAGTAACTACATACAATTGTAAAAACATTTTATGATTGTGTTGTGCTGACAAAGTGTGGAACTGCATCTACTGTTTGAAGAGTAAATGAGGATGTCTGAAGACTGTGCAAATGAATGTGACATCAGTAATAACATTAATATTGTCTGTTTTACATTTCCAATTTACAGCTTATAAATAAGAGGAGCCTAAAGGAATTTTTATCCATTGTTTTGAGTTGCCATGAATAGTAATTACAGAAATGTTTAATTGTTTCATCAGCAAAGACTTGAAATTGATTTACTATTGTATTTGTAAGCAATTTACTTTATAAACAACATTCAACTTGTACTGTGAAACTTCGTTATCTTTATTAATGAGTGTGCATTACAATGATACATCTTAGGCCTGTTGCTAGAGTCAGTTTATAAAATGAATTTCACTGGTCCCACGACCAGTGATTTCTCAGCCAGGGTACTGTGACACCCTGGGGTCCCATAAGATCCTTTTAAGGCTGTGGGATGCTGCACAATATTACTGCTATTAAATGTGCAAGCACCTACACACAACTCACAAGATACACCCAGAGATTTCAAATAGGAGTCCATAGTGTCAAAAACATTCTGACCTTTCTGAAGTGGTGGTCTTTCTGACGCCTTTGCAATAGAAGAATTGCTCTCTTATTTTTTCCATAGTCAGAAAATGAGGGAAAGCTAAGAGCTGGCACTTTGCAAGGGGTTCCTTGAGTCTAAAAAGGTTGCAGATCACTGCCCCAGATGTATGCAAGTGATTTTTTTATCCACACTAATTACATCAACAGCCAGTAATTTTTGTGATATATTCTAAGGGTCTAGGTATGGAGCTCATCCTGAATATTGGACTGGAGTAGTTAAGGTTTACAAGTGAGTTACGTGATGAGTCTTATATCTCGCCCTATCTGCCTTCTACCAGTCAGAGAATCGGACACTGATTCATTGGGGGGAGAGGGGGGGTCAACCTGGCACAAGTCTAATACAAGGCTCAACCTAAAAGTCTTTGGTTACATAGCAAAATATATGTACATATCCACATATATATATTCAACCATAGTTGCACTGACATACACAAATACAGTTTTTTTCTATAGAAGTGGAATCCCATGGGGTCTGTGCATAGCTGCCAATATTTTAAAACATTTTTTAATCAGTTATGAGAAATCTGAAGCAGAAATGATTTTAACTTATGTGACATGATCAAGGCCACAGG
This sequence comes from Alligator sinensis, assembly GCF_000455745.1. Taxonomy (NCBI): domain Eukaryota; kingdom Metazoa; phylum Chordata; order Crocodylia; family Alligatoridae; genus Alligator; species Alligator sinensis. Next base: position 656,506 of record NW_005842836.1, read on the forward strand.
GAGAACCAGTGTCAGGACAAGGGCGGGAGCCCTTTGCTTTCAGCTATATAACTATGTGGTGGGCTCACTGCTTTTGCCTGGCAAGCCCGGCTTGGAGAAGGACACTTTGGATTGGTGGAACAATTCCACCAATCAGGTAACAGCGGGGAGGGGCTTTCCCCACCCCTGCTCAGAGGAGGGGGATGTGAGGAGCACCTGGACCTGATTGAAGACTGCGCTTTGCAGGTCTGGCAGACTTCAGGGGTGGGGCCTCCAGTGTAAATAAAAGCCCAGTGTGCCCAGCACGCTGGGGCAGATGCAGTGAGGGACTCAAGAAAAGCAGAGTCAAGAAAAGCTGGGGAGCTCTCCCTCAGGGAGCAATAGGCCCAAGGCTCCTCAAGCTGCCACTGAAGAAGCAGTCTTGGGAGTGGTGCGAGACTGCTCAGGCTGTTGACGGCATGGGGATGGTGCAGGGAGTCCTGGCCCTGGAAGTGGTGTGAGACTGCTCAGGCCCATCATGGTGCATGGTTCGGTGCATGGAGCCCAGGCTTTGGGAGCCGCAAGCGGCAGCTCGAGCCGGCAACCCAGGCAGGGCCAGTGGGCCACACGGTGCGTGGGGCAGCGCATGGGGCAAAGGCCTTGGGGCTGCAGTGAGGTGGCTCAGGCCCCATCTCCCAGCAAGCGGCCAGGTCCCACGGTGCGCAGGGTGGCGCAGGGGCCTGAGCCTTGGGAGCCAGGGAGCAGCAGAGGCTGCTTGAGTTAGCCACCTGGCATGAGGATGGCCGTCCAGAGTCTGAAGGGCCCAGCCTGTGCTAAGTGAGGCCTTGGTGCCAAGCCAGGGCACGGGGAAATAGTAGTGCTGTAGTGTGAGGCTCAGCACCCGGAAGCCAGCAGCAGTGGTGCAGCAGCTAAGAGGATGGCATGAGGATGGCCGTCCAGAGTCTGAAGGGCCCAGCCTGTGCTAAGTGAGGCCTTGGTGCCAAGCCAGGGCACGGGGAAATAGTAGTGCTGTAGTGTGAGGCTCAGCACCCGGAAGCCAGCAGCAGTGGTGCAGCAGCTAAGAGGAGCTGAGCCCTCGGTGCCCAGAGTGGGGCACAGGGTGGAGAGGAGCCTAGTGGCACAGGAGAGGCCTGGAGAGGCACTCCAGCAGAGGAGACCCCATCGAGCTGTGTCCTGACCACCATCACCTGAGGGAGCATGAGTCATTGGGCCCTTGGGTCCCACAGGGGAAAGACGCTTGGGGCAGGCAAACCCAGAGAAGGGGCTGTATGAGTAGCCCCCCGCCTAGTCAAGGCCCTAAGGGGAGGGGCCCCTGGTGCTTCCTGGACACCCCCAAGGGACCCCATGGAAGGAGGACTATCTCTTACTGTGGGTCAGGGATTATATTAAGGAATAGATGTTATTAAGATTGTTCATGTTTGCACCTTATATTTTGTAATTGAAATGTTGTATTGTGATGTTGTAAATAGTGTTATTTAGGGTTTGACCTTGGTTATTGGTTAATAATTGTTCACTGTGTAAATATATGTATATGGTATTTAGTTTTATGTTTATGTATATTATAACGCAATACATTGTACACAGTTAAGAACTTTGGGCTTGGGCTAACTCTATAAAGGAAAGAGGGATCTGCTCGAAATTATGGCATCCCTCTCACAGCACCCCTTCCTACCTACCCATCCCATACGATTGAGAATAGGGCACACCCTTGGTTGTACCTGGGTTACACTTGGTCTACAAGAACTGACTTGCTTGTCATGAGATTAAGTTTTCCCCTTCTTACTTGGCTAGGCTGTAGGCAACTGGCTACTAGGGAGTGCACGTTAGTCTTAGTGCCACTAGCACCAGCCATCACTGCCCCATTTACAAAGTAAGAACTGATGGACATGAATAACCAGGTCTTTAAAGAAGGCAGGGCAGTATGATACCCTGCCTGTCTTCAAACTAAGATGGCTAACTATGTGTCTCAGATCTTCAAAGCCAATCAAAAATGGTTTTGATGGGATCACAAATTTACAGTCCTCAAGAAAAATCAGCACCTAGAAATCAATTTGTTTCCCAGATTATCTTCTGAAGGAACAGGATTGAAAAATTAAAAGTAATAAAGCTGAGATTTCCTTTTACATTTTTAGGTGCAACCAAAAAGAGGCTGCTGTGTTAATGGCCCAGAATAGCTAAAGGCACCATGAGAACAGCTGCTACTTCTTTTGGATCAATGTGTGGCCTGATTTACAAACAAATTTGCTCCCAAGCAAGCTTCTGTGTGGATCTCTCATTTTGAAATAATGAATGCAGACTTGTGTCAAAATAACAAAAGTGCATGAGAAGAGTGTAAGTTTAGTGGATGTTTTTGTCTGAAGTCTATGATTGTGAATGATTCATTTAAGAGGACTGGCTAAAACCTATCAATTTTTTTTTTAAAGGAAGAAAATGAATTTTGATGAAACGATATTTTAAATTAAAAGTGTACTTTTGATTTTTCATTGAGGCAGGAAAGCCCAATGCAACAAAAAAATCTGAAAAAAGGAAAGATAAGGATTTCCTTTGAACATCTGCATGAGATAATTTATTTGTCATTCTTGCCGAAATATTCTATGGTGCCTTCCCTGAATATTTCAGTCAGCTCTAGGCATGCACCAGATCTGGAAAATAAATCTTTTAAAAGCAATTCTACAACCTAATTTTCATGTTCTATATGAACTCACTCTGTTGAGAATAACATTTCTTCCTTAAGATCAGAATTTCAGAATATGTAGACTTACATTTAATATTGTTTTTAGGCTTGTTAGTAAGGGAGGCTTTGTTTAATGAATAGGATCATCCACAAATTTTCTGTCAGCGTGATTGATACAGAGGAAGAAAGTGAAGAAACGTAGCCTGATGTTAACTGCTGAACTCAATGGGGGATTTGCCATTAGCTTCAAATAAACGTAGAATTGCCCTTTTCTCTGTCCCCAGAGGACTTACCCTTACTTGAATATGGCTGGATTTCTCTATTTGTCTTTTTGTATGTGTTCATCTAGGTTGTTATGTGACACTCACAATTTTGTCTGAGAGTATTAATAGTTCTCTATGATTAATTCAATTCAGCTTAACAGAGTTAAGGGAATGATGTTTATTTTTATTTTCTCTATATATTCTTTTTTAAAACCCTGTGTGGTATTTTTGGAAATGTGGTGGCAAAAGAAAGAACAATTGTTCAGATTTCCCTGGAAGAAATTTTAAATCAGGGAAATTAAAAACCTGGAGCAATCTGACACGTATGTTTGAAGGGAAGAGACTGCTGTTATGTTGCAGTCATGTTCCTTTTATTATTGGTCTTTGTTTCAAGAACAGCAGGCAGCTGATAAAGTGCTTGGAGTTTTCCAATCATCTTCCTGTTCTTAGCTTGATGGGTGTTCAGTTTTCATCTCTGCACTGTAATTTAGTGTCACAGTGTTCCTGGTCTATTTTTGAGGTGAATTATGCCATAATTGTTAGGAGATACTTTTTTTTCCCCCTTAAAAAATGCTTTTCATTATACTATAACTTTATGAATTATTAATTGATTCATATAGCGACATGCTGTGCTCAGTGCTAACATGCATACCTGAGCTTTAGCACACACTTTATCTTTGATTGCTTTGCAGTGGTGTGCTGACAAAAAATGTTCATTTAAAAATAAAGGAAAATAATGTAGCTCTTAGTCTATTATTCTAAAGTACACATTTTTATTAATAAATCTACTTTGTTAATATATTATGTAGGAAGGAAAGCAATGTTATGGCAGCTAGGTAGAGAAAGGAAAGTATTATATGAAAGATTGTCATAATTAGCAACACCATTGTAGATGTGGTTGAACCTTTGTAGGCAAAAGCTATGTATTTCAGGACATAGGTAAACCTCACTGTTTCGTGAGCTTTGTGAACCTCCATCAGTTAAGGGTGATTTTGAACCTTGGGGTTGTTCTTGATCTTTACTCATCTGCCATGTAAACATATATCTTCAGTATTTTTCAAGCATAAATTGAAGGTTTTTTTCCATGAACATTTTTTTTCGAGTTGAAATCCAGCCTTTGTCTCTGAGGGAGGGAGATATTTTCAAAGGCATATGTGGCATGTATGTGCTGAAGTCCCAGTTTTCATTGGGAATTAGGGGCTAGATACAATAAAAGACTTGCATGAAAAGGAGTTGCTTAACAGCAGAATTCTACTTCCCTTTGGGCATGTCTACACATGCAATTAATGTGAAACACATTCCAAAGCTTATTGTTCTGGAGTTTATTGTTCCTGAGCACACTGTTTGAGGGTGTACCCAGGACTACAGCATGTTGAGCCAGGTTGGAGCAGCCCTGGCTGCCAGGGAACCCCAGGTGTCAGCCTGTCAGCCTGGGGCTGCTCCTGCTTGGCCCAGCCAGCTGTGTCAGCATCTACATGTGCCGTGCTGTGGAGTAAAAAACTCCACAGCAGGATAGTACTTGTATTTACAAGTACTGCCCTGCTGTGTAGTTTATTAGTTTACTCCAGCCTAATAGGTCTCTATGTGTAGGCACAGAGACATTTACTGCAAAATAATTAGTTTACCCCGCAGCAAATGTCTCATGTAGATGCACCCTTTGTGCCCCTGAAGAGCAGTTTTCTAGCTGCATACCTCTGCATGGGTTGGGTATGATGTCATGTACCTGAACATAGATCTGAGGAAAGACAGGAGGCCTCTCCCATGCTTTAGTCCCAATAGCTGAGCGCTTAGAGCACTCATCCAGTAGGTAGAGATTCAGATTCCAGGTTTCCCTTGCTTAGAAGAGGCTTGAACCTACATGTTACTGACTTCCTAGTACAGTCATCTAAGAACCGTGCCAAAGGTTAGGCATTAGCTAGGCCATCCTCCAGCACTTCTTTTGAAGCTGACCCATTACCCCTGAAATTTAATAGTGTGGCAGGGCACCTTTGGTGCCTGCCATTTTAAGAGGCTTAAGCAGGCTGTGGAGCAGCTGGCATGTGCCGTGCAGCCTACCGCGGTGGTCACATGACTGTGGGAGGGCTCCTGGATTGGAGAATGGGGCTGAGCAGCCTCAGTATAAACCCAGGCTCTCAGAGTTGAACTGGCAGCTGCTGCAGGGAGTCAGAGGGATAACATATCTGGGTTGGAGCTGCTGCTCTTAGAACACCTGGAGGTTCAGGGTAGGAGCTATGGGGATAGAAGAGGTCCCTGGTCCTGGGGAATGACTTAAGACTACATCCTGATGGGGTTGGATGGTGTGGTGGGGCTGCCTGTGGTGGGGTGGTTCCCAGGAAATGTAACACTAGTGCCTCTCTAGTGAAAGGTGAGCATGGGGTGCTATATAGCCTGACCCCCATGACTGGGTTACCCTGTAGAGGGGACAGGTGAGGGGTGCAGGCAGGTCATTAGACCTGAGACCAAAGGGGTATAAGGCCTAGTAGCCCCTTTGGGGGAGGGAGGGGTAGAGTAGTGGGCCCAGAGAGGGTGTGTGAGAAGGCTGCATAGTTTAGGGTTTGCATGGGCAGGCCTGAAGGACTGTGCATAGGCTGGCCTTAGAGATTGAGTGAGCTGGGCTTGGAGGGGCCTGAGGTGGACCCATATGAGAGAGAGAAGGTGAGTGGCTCAATATCTTGACCAGAGAAACCCTTGACTGGTTGATGCTGGGGCCAGGACCAGTCAGAAGTCAAGGATGTCCACTGTGAGGGATGGCCAGAGTGAGGGACCTGGGGTTCCAACTGGTCTAGAGGCGAGGTCACGGCCTGTCTGACCAAAGGTCCCAGAGGGGGCCACTGCCGAGAGGGAGAAGGGTTTAGGGAGCTTGGCAGCTCAGAATGAGGGCAGGGTAGACCTCCTGAGGAGTGATCCAGCTGGGGTCTGAATGCCAGGTGGGCATAGGAGGTCCATCATGGGGCCGGAGTCATATAGTGGTGCCATTTGTGAGGCATGGGACATAGTATAAGGGGAAGTTCAGAGCCATGTATTATGCCCTTGGCATCAGGCATTAAATGGGCAGCCTCCTGCCTTATAAACAACTAATTAGATGCATCAAAGGTGAGGCAGGTGGGTGGACTGCCCTAGACAGGTGAGCAGGCCAATGATTTGACTGGTCATGGGATGGCCCCCTGTCACAAATAGGAACGCAAGCATTTTTGTGGCTGATATCTTTTAACCAACTTGTCTGAGTAAAAAAAGGTGACCAAACGCCAGCCCACATGCCAGACCAATGTGAAACACGAGGGTAAGTTGTGTTCAGTGTGTGAAGAGCTCATGATCACAGTGCGGACAGGCGCGTGATCAGACGGCCTCAGCGAATCAGAAGCTGCATGAGACGCGTGGCTGCATGGCCGGCAGTCACACTCTCCTAACTGAACATCAGCAGCATGTTCTGATTGGCTCAGGAGTTTATAAAAGGGGCAGAGCGCCAGAGTGGGAAGAACTTGGGGCTCCATACGAACAGTTGGAGAGGACTGATCACCCTTTCCAGGAGCCCGTGTCCCCTAGGCCGACTATTGTATACTCGCTACCAAACATATCAAATGCACCGAGCTCTTGTACAACAGTTTTGCTGTTGTTACCCGCATTTGCAATCGTTGTTCGTACTTCGTTGTTCTATTATCTTCTGGCTGTACATTGTAAGAAGCAGCTGCTGCCTACTTGCTGTTTAACTGCTGTTTAAGAGTTTTTCTGTCATCTTGCACAAGTTGTAAGTAAAACCTAAGTTTATTTTACCACCTTAACTTGAGTTAACTAAGAGTTAACTCTTAGTTATTTTACCACTCTTAACTTGAGTTAAGAGTTAAGCGTGTCCCTTTCATCCCTGGCCTGGTCATACCGGAGGGTTGGTCATCCACCCGCCGCAGTTTACCACATGGCGTCACGAACAGGATCTCCGGGGCAAAGGGAGAATGAAGAGTGCACTGACCAATCAGTCCGGCATTGCCCGTGGCGAAATCACCACAGGCCCCCGACCACAAATGCCGATGATTTATGGGCCCATGTGGCGTATCACCAGGCCCAGCCAGATGGGAGGATCAGCAGCCATGTTTCGATCCGCCCAACTGAAAACACCGGGGGGCCACTCAAAGAATGGGCCGTTACAGGCCTCACTCACGCAGCCTTAGGGTGTCTCCTAGCTAGCCCTGCGGTCTTGTACCGACCACCAGATACG
>NW_005842836.1:666036-668678 GCF_000455745.1 Alligator sinensis
CATTCCCCCTGAAATTTAATAGTGTGGCAGGGCACCTTTGGTGCCTGCCATTTTAAGAGGCTTAAGCAGGCTGTGGAGCAGCTGGCATGTGCCGTGCAGCCTACCGCGGTGGTCACATGACTGTGGGAGGGCTCCTGGATTGGAGAATGGGGCTGAGCAGCCTCAGTATAAACCCAGGCTCTCAGAGTTGAACTGGCAGCTGCTGCAGGGAGTCAGAGGGATAACATATCTGGGTTGGAGCTGCTGCTCTTAGAACACCTGGAGGTTCAGGGTAGGAGCTATGGGGATAGAAGAGGTCCCTGGTCCTGGGGAATGACTTAAGACTACATCCTGATGGGGTTGGATGGTGTGGTGGGGCTGCCTGTGGTGGGGTGGTTCCCAGGAAATGTAACACTAGTGCCTCTCTAGTGAAAGGTGAGCATGGGGTGCTATATAGCCTGACCCCCATGACTGGGTTACCCTGTAGAGGGGACAGGTGAGGGGTGCAGGCAGGTCATTAGACCTGAGACCAAAGGGGTATAAGGCCTAGTAGCCCCTTTGGGGGAGGGAGGGGTAGAGTAGTGGGCCCAGAGAGGGTGTGTGAGAAGGCTGCATAGTTTAGGGTTTGCATGGGCAGGCCTGAAGGACTGTGCATAGGCTGGCCTTAGAGATTGAGTGAGCTGGGCTTGGAGGGGCCTGAGGTGGACCCATATGAGAGAGAGAAGGTGAGTGGCTCAATATCTTGACCAGAGAAACCCTTGACTGGTTGATGCTGGGGCCAGGACCAGTCAGAAGTCAAGGATGTCCACTGTGAGGGATGGCCAGAGTGAGGGACCTGGGGTTCCAACTGGTCTAGAGGCGAGGTCACGGCCTGTCTGACCAAAGGTCCCAGAGGGGGCCACTGCCGAGAGGGAGAAGGGTTTAGGGAGCTTGGCAGCTCAGAATGAGGGCAGGGTAGACCTCCTGAGGAGTGATCCAGCTGGGGTCTGAATGCCAGGTGGGCATAGGAGGTCCATCATGGGGCCGGAGTCATATAGTGGTGCCATTTGTGAGGCATGGGACATAGTATAAGGGGAAGTTCAGAGCCATGTATTATGCCCTTGGCATCAGGCATTAAATGGGCAGCCTCCTGCCTTATAAACAACTAATTAGATGCATCAAAGGTGAGGCAGGTGGGTGGACTGCCCTAGACAGGTGAGCAGGCCAATGATTTGACTGGTCATGGGATGGCCCCCTGTCACAAATAGGAACGCAAGCATTTTTGTGGCTGATATCTTTTAACCAACTTGTCTGAGTAAAAAAAGGTGACCAAACGCCAGCCCACATGCCAGACCAATGTGAAACACGAGGGTAAGTTGTGTTCAGTGTGTGAAGAGCTCATGATCACAGTGCGGACAGGCGCGTGATCAGACGGCCTCAGCGAATCAGAAGCTGCATGAGACGCGTGGCTGCACGGCCGGCAGTCACACTCTCCTAACTGAACATCAGCAGCATGTTCTGATTGGCTCAGGAGTTTATAAAAGGGGCAGAGCGCCAGAGTGGGAAGAACTTGGGGCTCCATACGAACAGTTGGAGAGGACTGATCACCCTTTCCAGGAGCCCATGTCCCCTAGGCCAACTATTGTATACTCGTTACCAAACATATCAAATGCACCGAGCTCTCGTACAACAGTTTTGCTGTTACCTGCATTTGCAATCGTTGTTCGTACTTCGTTGTTCTATTATCTTCTGGCTGTACATTGTAAGAAGCAGCTGCTGCCTACTTGCTGTTTAACTGCTGTTTAAGAGTTTTTCTGTCATCTTGCACAAGTTGTAAGTAAAACCTAAGTTTATTTTACCACCTTAACTTGAGTTAACTAAGAGTTAACTCTTAGTTATTTTACCACTCTTAACTTGAGTTAAGAGTTAAGCGTGTCCCTTTCATCCCTGGCCTGGTCATACCGGAGGGTTGGTCATCCACCCGCCGCAGTTTACCACATGGCGTCACGAACAGGATCTCCGGGGCAAAGGGAGAATGAAGAGTGCACTGACCAATCAGTCCGGCATTGCCCATGGCGAAATCACCACAGGCCCCCGACCACATATGCCGATGATTTATGGGCCCATGTGGCGTACCACCAGGCCCAGCCAGATGGGAGGATCGGCGGCCGTGTTTCGATCCGCCCGACTGAAAACACTGGGGGGCCACTCAAAGAATGGGCCGTTACAGGCCTCACTCACGCAGCCTTAGGGTGTCTCCTAGCTAGCCCTGCGGTCTTGTACCGACCACCAGATACGACTGCGGAGGTACAACTCCATTGCGCTGAATCATCTACTGACATAAGCAATCATACCCCAGCGCAAGAGTTTACTCTCTGCACACAGTACCTGAGAAAAGGAGGGGAACCCAGTCCCGTGGACCAGTTTAATTGTCCAGCACTAGCGCCTGGATCAGGAGGCCATGAGCTTCTTACCCAGCTACGGGAGGGGCTAGAGACCGAGGGCCACCATGCAGTGAAATGGTCAGGGCAAAAGTGGAATGAAGGAAAGATTATAAGTGTGTTACTTCGTGCGGTGACGGGTTTATTGAGGGAAATTAAAGATTTGGAGGCCCGTTTGCGTACAGCAGGCATGGAGTTGATTGCATACAGCAGGCATAGAGTCGCTGGAGCAGGCAGCGAGAG
>NW_005842837.1:0-589 GCF_000455745.1 Alligator sinensis
TTGACACTGACGAGTTCGTGGATGAAGTAGTTGTCTGAGCGAAACCGTGTATCCAATGTGCCATGAGCAAGGGGGCATGTCATACACGAGTCCTCTGAATAGTTAAGTGCTCCTGTCACAATAGATTGAGCGAGCAGCATACCCCACCCCGAGTAACTGACGTTGCCACAAAATATGGGCGTGCCCCATGTCAACTATCCGGCACCTTACTTGGCAGTCCCTCATTTGATCAGCCCACAGTATAAAAGCTCGTTCAACTTCCGCCCAAGTAGAACACCACAGAGGCAAGTTGGTGGCCTGATCACCCTCCAACGTCTCCCCGTCGTCGACCTTCCAGACGTGCCCCGTTCCCATTGCATGCTCACTGCGTTCACGAACTGTCGACTCATCGCGTTACGCTACCTGTTACATTACTTGTTACCTGTTACGTTTTCTGTCAAGTTGCCTGTTATCCGTTACCTGTAACCAAGCAATCGTTCACCACCTACGCCAGTGTCATCAGAGGCGTAAGTAAAATATTCTTGTTACCAAATATGCTGTCTCGGCCTTCTCCATCCACTCGCCTGCCTGATGATCCCATTACCGAACC
>NW_005842837.1:657-89919 GCF_000455745.1 Alligator sinensis
GGGAGATTTGCGGTGAGGGTGGGGGGAGCACAGGGGAGCCCTGCTGCCTGCCCCACTCCCACCAGTTTACTTTAGGCTCCAGTTCAAGTTCCAGGTGTATATAATGCAACTGTAGCCTTGTTTGGGCTGGAGCTGCCACCACTGTTTTGGCCAGGGCTGGGGCCACCACTGTTTCCCTTGGAGCTAGAGCCAGAGCCAGAGCTGATCCAAAGGTAAGTGGCAGGCAGTGGGGAAGGGGGAGCTGTAATGGGGGAGCAGGTACCAGGGGGAGACAGGTGGCAGCAGGGCAGGCATATGCATGGAGGGCACAAAGCAGGGGGTCAGGCAGCAGAAGGACAGGGGAAAATGGCACAGAAGCAGGCAGAGGCAGGGGATCAAGTGGCAGGGGGTCAGTCTCTGGCACCAGGAGCCAGACTCAGGCACCAGGAAGGGGCCAATGGGCAGGGGAGGCAGATAACGGGGTAAGAGGTAAGCTGCTCACCTGATTCTCATATCAAGCTACTCCCCCCTGCTGCTGCTTTCCCTGCTTCAACTGTGGAGGTGAATGAATTTAAAATGACCCTCCAATAATTAGATTATATACATGGAAAATTATAACAAATTTTACATGCATAGAATATAATTATTGGGGGGAGGGTTATCTAATATTCAGAGTTGTCTTGGATTCAGGTCAATATGACAGTATATATATCTGATATAATGATACCGGGTAGCTGTTTACTTGTGAGCAAAGATGCTTCTCAACTGTAGACTAAAATGTAATTTATCAGAAAGGATTTATCAACAGACATGACTGTTACCAGATTATTGTGTGAGATAAATGGCATATTACATAAACTTTGTGATTCATTTTAAGGGATTTTTTGAATGAATGGATATAGTATTCAAATAAGGAGGTCAAACTAAAGGCCAACCAAAAGTATGTGAAAAGTGAAATTTCCCCATATGCCGCTAGCTTGGTTATATGATATCAAATCTGACCTCCCACAACTGAATATGCATGATGCATGTTCAGAGGCACTGAATTGTATTTGGACTGTCCTGATCCTGATCTCACATCAATTTTACACTGGTGTAGATTCAGTGGCTTTAATCAAATTACGCCAGGATTTACACAGGCTTTAGACAAATTTTAATCAGTTCCAGATGAATATAAAACTGCTGCAGATAGTCAGTCTCTAGTATGTCCAGGCAAATGCAGTTACCTAATTGTTGATAGTTTTCCACATCCTTGGCCACAGTAAGGTCTAATCCAGTAACTGGAATGGCACAGATAGACCTTAACCTGTTCTAACTAGGAAACTAAGGATTCTCCTGGCATGAATAATGATGTAAAGTCAGAGAAGTCAAAGAAGTTCTCCTTAACTGCCATAGAAAGGGGGAATGAGTGAAAATATTACATACTTTATATTTACTGCTCCTTAGTATATTTGCTAACAGCTTGGGACCTACACTTTCAATTGCTTTCAGTAATAAAAGCATTATCATAGCATGTGAAATATGTTCATATCCTACCAAACTAGAAATATAACTAAAATCAAGAATTTCCAAATATGGAAAATGGCAAAAAGAAAATAATCCCCTTACCTGCCATCCAAGAACAATAAGTAAGCTCATCCAACCCCTATACAAGATATAAATAAATACAAATTTTATCAGCCTTTATCAGCCGAGGTTACAATGGCATCAGAGTTTAGTTTCAACTTAAATTGGGATTAAAACATTACCCAAATTTCTGGCCACTATTAGACAGGAGACAACTCCTTATCTTTTTGGGATGTGGTGTAATGGTTGATCCAGGTAAAACTTTTTGAATGGGTACTATCACTATGAAGAGAGTACAGGATAAACCATATCTTTTTTAAGCATAAGACTGGACAGGATGTCCTGGGGCTTCACAACCAGTTCCCTGCTATTAGAGGCAACCATGTCATATGATTAATCCCTTTAACAAATTTATTAAATTTCTTCTTAAAAAAAATTAAGTTTCTAGTTTGCTAATACTTCTATTGGAAGGTTGGTCATGTTTGGTGATAGAATGCTAGAATTAAACTGCTGGAAGGGATTTCAACAAGTCATTAATTCATTGTCCTGCTCTGACTGAATCATCAATATATCAAGATCATCCATGACAAAGATTTATCTAATTTGAAAATCTCCAATGATGGGGATGCAGAAGTCTCCCTAAGCAGCTTATATCAGTGCTTCAGTATCATTATAATTAAAAAAAAATTCTAATGTCTAACCAAAAAATCCCTTGCTGCCAGTTAAGGCTATTCAGTTTTTGTCTTACCCTTAATTCTTGTCCAATTTAGGACACATGGAGAACAACCTATTACTGCTTCCTTCACAGTTCACAAGAATTTCTGCTTTCTGGACTAAACACAGTTTTTTAAACCTTCCACATAGGTCATATTTTCTAAGTCCCTTATCTCTCTTGTTGCTCTTTTCTGGACTGAATCTCAGTTTTCTATAGAATTATTCTATAAACGTGGTTTCCAAAAGTGGACACAGTATTCCAGATAAGGTTTCACTAATACAATGAGATTGTTTCTATATCTTGTACATGGCAATTAGTTGCATTTTTTATTCTGTTTGTAATCTACTATAATACATGGATCCTCTTCAGTTAGACTGCTGCCTAACTTTGTATTTCACATTTTGTGTTTATGCATTTTTTTCTTTTCTAAATATACTCTTTTGCTGTCCTTACTGAAATTCATCTTGTTGATTTTACACCATTTCTCCAATTTATCAAGATCATTTTGAATTTTAATTCTGACGTCCCTAGTCCTTGTAACTGCTTGTTATCCACAAACTTTAAGTAAATTCCATTCAATCATACACATTATTTATAAAAATACTGAATAGAACTTGAATCTGCTAAACAGGTTTTCATTTTTCAAACAATATACTCTTAGCTGCTTTTTCAGTATATTTTTCTATCAGTTGCATACATACTTCATGGCACTTTTGTTTAGATCATATTTCCCTAAGTTTCTTGAGACTGTCATGTCAGTCTGTGTCAAAAGTCTTACTAAAGTCAAGATATATCACATCTACTATTTCCCTCCATACACTAGACCATATACCTTGTCAAAGAAGAAAATTACATAGGTTTTATGTGATTGGCACTTGACAAATCTCTGTTTCTTGTCCTCTGTGATATGACAAATTGTTTAAAAACTGTCCTAGTTTTATTTTCTGTTGTTTGAAGTTATGGTTGCTGATCTATAATTTCCTTTGGTCTTTTGTTTCCACTCCTGTGTTTTAAGGATAGGTACCATACCTGTCCTGCTTGGGACTTCTGTAATCCTCTCTGATTATTTAGAGGATAATTCCAATAATGGTTGAGAAATTGTTTTGGCTAAATCCCTAGAGTGAATTTCACCAGACCTGTTGACTTGACTGCATCTAATTAACTGAAATATCCTTTAAACTGCTCCCTCCTATTACATGGTTTATCTTATCATATTTTCCCATCATGCTCCTACAATTTGTAAAACAGTCTATCTTTCCATAATGTTTCTCCAATAGATACATAGGTAAACTGCTCCAGTTTCACTAGTTCCTAATCTTTGGATGATTAATTGCATAAATAGTTATCAAAAAAATCCCTGCACATCCCCTCCTCTTGATTTGGTGGTCTCTAATATATCCTTCTCAGAACATCTCTCCTGTTCTTTTTCCTCTTTTGTCTTAACTTAGAACCTTTCATAGGTCTTCCCCTTACATTTTACTAGACTTCAAAACAGTTTTGTTTGAACCAAAATATTTTTGTATTGGAATAGCTTGCAGCCTGCTTTCAACCTGCAATTCTCACTAGGTTTACAAATTAAGAATGGGCTGTTCAGCTTCTTATTGCCAGTTTTACTTCAAAGGAAGCTGCTTTTCCATTCAGGTAGAGCACAGCTGCAGTCCTGTACACCATATTTGAAAAATGGCACCCTTTTAAATAAAGGGTGTAGCAAACATTTGGAGAATCTTAGCAGTCCCACATATCTATTTGCTTTGCTTATAAATACTCTGATTAGTTCGCAAGCCCTCATCTTTATAGAGAATTATGGAACCTAATGCTATGAAGAATCAAGGTTATTTTGGATATGCAGTACCATTTTATATCAGTATTCCAGTCCAAGTCTATGATAACAATTATATTGTAATTCTCTGTGTACGTTTAGACTTCTAGTTCATCGTTTTATTCCTCATACATCCATTCTTAATGTATAGATATTTAAGATGCTCACTGGACTGCCATACTTTTTGCGCATGACTCACTGATAATCATTTTGGAAAATTCCATTCTTTCTCTTACTAACGTAATCTATATACTTCCCCTCCATCGACATCTTTACCGAGACATACAAAAAAATGAGACTAATGCTTAACATTCATAAGGTTACGGTCCTCCATCAACAAGCTCTTAATGAGCCGACTTCAGCTCCAGTAATTCAGATTCACAGTGCAACTCTGGAGAACACTATTTCCTGTACCTCAGAAGCTATTTCTTGCAGAAAGATGACATCGATGAAGAAATCCAACATTGCCTCAAATGTGCAAGTGCAACCTTTGGATGCCTGAGGAAATGGGTGTTTGTTGATTGTGACATCAAATCCAAAACTAAGGTAATGGTTTATCAAGAAGCTATGATCCTCATCTTTCTGTACAGAGCGAAAAGGTAGACAACATACAGGAGACACCTCAAGTCCCTGGAGAAGTACCATCAATACTACCTGTGGAAGATCCTTCGAATCCAGTGGGCAGACAGACATACCAATATTAGCATCTGTTTGCAAGCAAACACCATGAGCACAGAGGCAATGATCATCTAACATCAACTTTTCTAAGCCAGCCACTTCATCTAGACATCAGATTTTAGATTCCTGAAGCAAATTTTATTCTCCCAGCACAGTCAAGGCATATGTCCAAGAGAAGGGTAGAGAAAACACTTGAAGGACATTTTCAAGGCCAACTTGAAAAAAATACAATGTCGACATTAACTCATGAGAGACTATCACCCAGGACTGCCCCAAATGGAGGAAGAGTTTGCTGCAAGAACCTCAGTACTTTGAAATCTTACAATAACAACAGGAGACAGAAAAATGGGAGCAGCAGAAACAGTGTGTTGCAGACTGAGCCATGAACCTAGAGCCACCTATCCCACATGGAAACATGTGCCTGAGCTGCAGCAGTCTGTCAATCCTGGGTAGGCCTCGTCAGCCATCTTTGCACCTACAGATAAGTCAATAATGGATGACAATCATCCTCAATTGTGAGGGATTGCTGGTCTTCCACTCCCAAGATATCATCCCAGGCAGTTGTTGCTGTTGTTGTTATTATTATTATTATTTACACTTTTGTGGGCTTCTACTATAAGCACTCTTTGAATCTCTTAGGCATTCCCCCTTGCCTAGATCTTTACACTCCCTGGGAAGTATGGCTGTTCCTCAGGTTCCTTCACGCTCTTTTTTCCAGAGCCACGTACATACTTCTGATAAATTCAGAGACATATCTGGTGGTATTACTAAGGGTATCATATATGAAACAGCAGCATTGGTAAAAGGCCAGATGAACATTGGCAACCTGTCTATAATATGAAAGATTTGGCTTCCAAGCAGGCAATATGTCTCTTTAGATAGAGGACTGGAGTATGGGATTCTATCCTCCTCATAAAGAAATCTCTTTGATTTCTTCCTTTTCCAAGGTGGTAGCTATGAGTCTCCCAGGCTGCAGGACAAAGGACTCCACTTGTCTGGGTATTGAGGCCTACTTTTTTATTCCAAAGCTATAAAGCAGTTCTTGCACTACTTGTGTGGAGGACATAGATGCCAGGCAGAGCTTGGGTGTTCAGGCAAAGCATGATCATGGGATTCTTATTTGGACAGTGCCAGCCAGCATCATGTAGGTAGAAGAAGAGCTAGCAGTATTGCTGGCAATATATTTTCCCTACCCGTGTAGGTTCTTCCTTATGTGTTACCAGTAGGAAACAACCTGTCCTGACTTCCCCTGATGGTGAATTTATCTAGCTAACTGCCTTAGTTTTTTTTTAGCTAACTTAGCTAACTTAATTTTTTTAGCTGCTGTAAGTCCCAGCTTTTAATGGCTGGTAGGGAGTACAGCTTCTGATTCCGAACTTCCTAGACCTTAAATGCTGGAAGCTACAATTGAGCAAGGAAAGGTGGAAAAAACCCTAGTCATACCCTGTTCATTCTGTTTCAGCATCTACTCTCTACCACAGTGTGACACAGTGTGACGCAAGATAGACCTATGGTCTGCCCAATAAATGGCAGTTTTTATCTTCTTATGAATTCTACAGTTCTGTAGGTCATAGTTTGAGTAGGTATATACACATCCCTATTGGTCTATTGTGGGAAAAAGTGTGCTGCTCTTTATTTGAGGTCCTGTGTTACTCTTAGTAATCAACTCACCTTCCAGCAGCCAATCTGAAGAGCAATCCAGATCTGGCAGTCAAAACAAAGTTTTTTGGGTTTTTTTTTAAAAGCAAGCTAGTCTGGAATGATAACAAGCTAGTAACATTTAATAGCTGAGTGAAAGTATAGTGAATGCATACCTTAAAAATATACCCACAGAATGCTTGGAAAATGCAATGTAAAATAAGTAGACTGTAGCTTCCAAAACCATGTACATAAATATATGCATATTTCACTGTTGTAATAATTCAATGCATGTTAGTTACTACCTTTGAAAATGAATAGTTTTAACCATATGGGAAATTAAAGTTTAGGGATACCCACAACATAGAAAGGATATCAATTTACCTTAAACATTTGTATGTTCTGTGCAAATTATGAACCTCTGCCTACAGAAGAAGCTATAACAGTTATTGTTGAGTTTACACGAACAAATTCAACTTGGATATCCCTGACATAACTATGAAGAACCTTTTGTCCCTCTGCTGTTTTTCCTGTGAACCTGAAATGTTCTTCGTAATTTACCTTTTTCCTTTTGCCTCTCTCATGTCCCCATCTCCAAATCTTTATCTTCATCTCCTCCCCTATCTCATCTCTGTTGGTTTCATTTCCTTTCACCCACTCAAGCCTTGGCTCCTTTCTATACCCTGCCCTCTGATCCTAGATTCATTGTTAACTTATCTCTAGAGGCTTAGAAATAAGCTAAAAGTGCAAATTTTCACTCCCCCCAGTTGCTTTCTTATGATTATTTAATGGGTAAGGTGACAATATATCTCTATCTCAGCATCCCGACCATTGGAGAAAAGTGAAGCAAAAGTTCCAGATTGGCAGGAATCCACCCCATATGCAGCTCTTGTGTCAAGAACCAGGCACATGCATGTGGATTTGCACTAATCCAGGACCTTTGCTTCAATTTTCTCTAGGGAGCCCAGTCAATGGGCTGCCCCTTGATCCAGACTCTGCTGGGCTATAAGTAGAGTCATTTGTACAGTACAGCTGGGGAAGAGCTGAGTGCAGGGAGCTGAGAGGTCATGCGTGTGTGTGTGTAGGCTGTGCTGTCCCACCCAGCCCTGCTCCTGGAATGGATATTTGATAGCTTTCTCAATTGGAAAAAATGTGGAATAGGTAAAATTTCATATTCATCTCTGAGATGCAGCTCCATCTCTCCCATGCTCTGGTTTCCCCATATATGAAGACAGATCTTGATTGTAATCTCAGACAGAGCTCAAACTTCTGTGATGAATTCAGTGTACCATCCTCATCTCTGATAGTAGGTAGATCTGCATCCATTTCACTAACAAAGACAGAACTCATTGCCTATCACTTACTTTATTAAGCCCACAAGAGCTCTGTAATTAACAGATACAGGAAAGGAACTCTGCCTGTGTTGCATAGTCCAATGAGGCAGGGTTTCATTCCCTTCTTTGAGAAGAGACCAAGATGTGAAATAAACAAGCAAGTGAACCCTTTCAGACATAAAAAGAAAGTGTGCCCAGAAAATTTTGGATACCAGAGGGCCCTTGCTTATTTCTCTGGTGGGAAAAAAATCCATTTGCCTTTCTTTATGCATTGATAAAGCATCTTTCACCAGAGTATGCAAATGATGGTCTCTTAGCTCTATACTTATAACACAGACAGTATTATGTCTTTTTCTTTTTATGGAAAAACAGAGCCACGTGTGGGTTGGCCAATCCCAAGAATGGAAAGAAGCATGTTTAGGTATTTGCTGTGTCTTCTGATTTCCTAGACATTATTTTGCCATTTCCCTTTTCTGCAGGTGCCATGCAGTGTAGCATGTACTTTCATTTTTACACTACCCAAATAGCCTTCATGTAATTCTCGGAGTACACATGTAAATACCCAAGACTATCTCCATATTTGCACTCGTATTCCTTTTCTTAAGTTAAATTTGAAATTTAGTCTCTACCTTTCTAATTATTTCTGTCATAATCCTTAAGTCATCTTAGGTACACACACTGCAAATAGGATGCTCCACTAGCCCTTCCTTTCCCCCTCCGCCACTCCAGTGGTGCCCTTATCACAGGGTGAAAAAGTCAGATTCTATTGTGATTATGTCTCATGACTCTTACCTTCTTGCAGTGTGTTTAAACTCCTTAAATGCAGGGCTCGGTCCTTGCACCAATACTCTTTAATGTCTTCATCAGCAACTTGGACGAGGGAGTGAAGTGTACTCTGTCCAAGTTTGCGGATGACACAAAGCTATGGGGAGAAGTGGACACGCCGGAGGGCAGGGAACAGCTGCAAGCAGACCTGGACAGGTTAGACAAGTGGGCAGAAAACAACAGAATGCAGTTCAACAAGGAGAAATGCAAAGTGCTGCACCTAGGGAGGAAAAATGTCCAGCACACCTACTGCCTAGGAAATGACCTGCTGGGTGGCACGGAAGTGGAAAGGGATCTTGGAGTCCTAGTGGACTCCAAGATGAACATGAGTCGGCAGTGTGACGAAGCCATCAGAAAAGCTAATGGCACTTTATCGTGCATCAGCAGATGCATGATGAATAGATCCAAAGAGGTGATACTTCCCCTCTATCGTGCGCTGGTCAGACCACAGTTGGAGTACTGCGTGCAATTCTGGGCACCGCACTTCAAGAGGGATGCGGATAACCTGGAGAAGGTCCAGAGAAGGGCCACTTGTATGGTTAAGGGCCTGCAGACCAAGCCCTACGAGGAGAGACTAGAGAACCTGGACCTTTTCAGCCTCCGCAAGAGAAGGTTGAGAGACGACCTTGTGACTGCCTATAAGTTCATCACGGGGGCACTGAAGGGAATTGGTGAGGTTTTATTCACCAAGGTGCCCCCGGGGGGTTACAAGAAATAATGGCCACAAGCTAGCAGAGAGCAGATTTAGACTGGACATTAGGAAGAACTTCTTCACAGTTAGAGTGCCCAGGTTCTGGAACAGGCTCCCAAGGGAGGTGGTGCTCTCCCCTACCCTGGGGGTCTTCAAGAGGAGGTTAGATAAGCATCTAGATGGGATCATCTAGACCCAGAACTCTTTCCTGCCTATGCAGGGGGTCGGACTCGATGATCTATTGAGTTCCCTTCCGACCCTAACATCTATGAATCTATGAATCCTTCCGCAGGAAAAGTAGAAGTTGTCCTAGCATGTCTAAGTGCCACCCAGGGTAGGAATCTAGAGTGGCCTCACGGGCAAATGTCCAGGTTTATAGGGGAATCAAGTTGTTGCAATGAAGGCTGGATGCGCTAAAGCCCTGCCCTGTTTCTGGGATAGTCCACACCCATTCAGGAACATCTGTGCACTTAGCATCCCCCTTTGGTTAACTTTAAGTAGTGCTGGGCTGTCTTAATTGGTCTTTGGGGTTTTCTGCATCTCCACATTTTGTATATGAGAACCCTTAATAGGGTTCTCAATAATATACAAAATAGGTTCCATCTCTTTGGATCAGTCTCCTGGGACAAAGTACTTATTTTTTAGGCATCCTGAAATTAATATGGAGAGGTGTATTCAGCTGTTCTAGATCCATGTGCCTATCAAGATGTATGAAACGTGAAAGGTTTCTTTTTAAATCTTCATAGTATCATAGTACTTAAGGTTGGAAGGGACCTAAACAGATCATCAGGTCCGACCCCCTACCCTGGGCAGGAATGGGTGCCGGGGTCATATCACCCCAGCCAAATATCTGTCCAGCCTCCTCTTGAAGACCCCCAAGGTAGGAGAAAGTACCACCTCCCTTGGGAGCCCATTCCAGAGCCTGGCAGCCCTAACTGTAAAGTAATGTTTCCTGATGTCCAGCATGAACCTTCTCTCTAACAATTTGTGGCCATTATTCCAAGAAACCCTGGGTAGTGCCTGAGGGAACAGAGCCTCCCCCAGTTCCCACTGATCCCCTCTGGTGAGTTTGTAAATGGCCCCCAGATCCCCTCTCAGCCTTCTCTTGTGGAGCTGAATAGGTTCAGGACCTTTAGCCTTTCTTCATAGGGCCTGACCCGCTGCCCCTTGACCATGTGAGTGGCCCTCCTCTGAACCCTCTCAATGCTAGCCACATCCCTCTTGAAGTCCAGCCCCCAGAACTGGACACAGTACTCCAACTGTGGCCTGACCAATACTGCACAGAGGGGAAGGATCACCTCCCTAGACCTGCTTGTGATGCATCCGTAGATACACAACAAGGTATGGTTAGCCTTATTCAATCCTAAATTTCCTTTTGTAAAATCTCAGTATAAATCTCAGTGCAATTCACAAGTGAAAACAACAGACACAAGTGCAACAAAACTTCCCCCCCTCCCCAGATTTCTGTAAAACTTATTCTATTAAAATAGCAATAAATAATGTACTTTTAGTAAAAGCGGGCATATACTTACTAACATGGATTGTATGTAACACATCGCTATGAAGTGCAATGCACAGAAAATCCACTCTCTTTTGCATGTAAACTCTTAACCCCCCAAATAGGCATAATTCTTTTTATAAAACAAATATTTAAAAGGTGTTATGATTTAGTAATCTTAATGCTATTATAAAATTAATACTATAAGAGTAAACATTTTGAATTGAGCAATAACTTTAAGAAGCCGGAAACTTTTCCTTTAGGATTTATTTTAACCTTAATCTTAATGTTCACTTCTACAAGATAACTGATTTTTTTCTTGTTTCTTAGGTGTTTAAGGTAAATTTCCCTGTAATTAAATAAGAATGGCTTAGAATTCAAACATATTAATGAGATAATGTATAACGAATTATGAATTTGCATCTGTTTTTGGCACACTGATGAAAAAATAATCAATATATGCAGGCAACTTACCCCTAAAATCAGCTTTATCTATGTTCACTCTATGGATATTTGATTTCAGTGGAGCAATGCTGATTTTCACTAGCTGGATATGTGGTCCTCTAATTTAAAATACAAACTATATATGGCTCTGTCTGTATTTAATGGAGGAAGACCTAGAAGAATGTTAATGGTAGGTATTTAAAAGATGTTTTGCCAAAGTCAGGAATAACGTTGTAAATTTTTCATGCTAATCAGCCTCCATGCAATACAGAATACCAGCATATCCAAAGAGCCATAGTGCAAAATAAAATGAACATGAATATTTTATAAAGGTCATATATTTTACATATAGTTCAAGTGTCCTCAGAAGACTGTGGAAGTATATAATCATCATCAGTGAAAACTTCGCCATCCTGACCATCAAAGATTTAAGTAGTGGTCTGAAATTAATACATTCTTTTAGATGCCAGGTGGAATATTCTGACTCTGTATGCAAATATGATTTTTTTAAAGCCAGAGAGCATGGTTTCATATTCTAAACATTTGTTTTCAAACACATAAATTCTTTAGTTGATTTCCTAGACATTCTTAGAGTTGTGCTCAGTTATGCCAGTACTGGATTTGGCTTTGCAGATCACAGTGTAAAACCTTCTATGGTAACTAAATTTAGGATCAATTTGATAAATGGGATAAATTAAGGTTAGCAACTGTATTCTCAGATGAGATTAAAAAATGGAAGTCCTGCCTATTCTACATGGACATTAATAGCAAAATTCTGTTTCACCTAGTAGATAATCCAAATGCAGCTTTTGACTAACTCGGAGTTATCAAAAGTGTATCAGACATCCTATTACCTTCTATGGGTGTGTAAGTGTTCCCACTATAGAAACAGGGTGATGTTTGCATGTTTCTGGAGGGACATCTTCTTGGTCAAAAGTTTCACTTTGAATGCTCAATAGGAGAAATAGAAATCTGCCCCAAATATCCCATACTGCACTTTATGAAACTTGGATTTTGCCCACTGCCATTTGCCAAACTGTAGTACCACTAACATTATATATAGAGAATACAAGTACCTTGGTGCAATTGAGGTGCTGGTACTGTTTCTTTCTCATTCTCCTCTTCCCAATCCCCAACCATACTTAAGTCAGTAGATTCACCTCTTCCAGGTGAATCTCATTTATCTTTCCTGGGTTTTCTTTTCTATATGAAAATAATTAAATTGCCTAGATGCTTTGACTACTGAAAAGACTCCATGGTCTACAAGATTTGGGTATGCCTAATTCCTGGCACTGCCTTGAAGAAACTGTAATGTAGTCTCTTTCTAGATGCCACCCTCCATCCACAAAATTATTATATGTGGTTATGAAACTTGTATGGGATAAACATCACCTATTCCTATAATCTATATACTAATATGCTAAGCACTAGATGGACTAAGAAGATTTTAAGCTATTTGTGCTTACAGTTTCCCCACACATTATATATCATTTTAAAGCTTATAAAATATAGATTTGCACAAAATTAATAATATATGAAAATATCAGAAGAAGGTGGGAACTGAATAAAGAGCACATTAAACAATACAGTTCTTGTATGTGTGCCACCTATGAATTCTTACTCAAGCAGCCAGGAAGTGCTGGGCTTCAGTCCACTGTGAGACTTTGAAGCAGATCTCTGTCTGATTTTTCACCTGACACGCAAATGCTATTTACACAAATTTTGTGCACATGCCTTGACTGACTCCTGCGTGACATAATGAACACTGAAATTCCATTTGGAAGGAAAGTCATCACTTAAGGAAATTTCAGGCAGGCTTTGCCTGTTGTTCCTTGAAACTTTCACACATCTGTAATTGAGAACTATGTTAGGACATAGGCATTATGGAGACATTTAAAATATTGAGACTTCACCATCATGTGAGAGTAATGGCTGGAACAGATGAATTAGCTGCTTATCTCAAGAGGATTGGAGAGGGAATAAAGACTACATATGGAGGTTGCACTGATTTTATCAGAATACCAGAAGACTTCATTTTAAAAGAAGGCGACTTTATCAAGTGGGTCTATGGCAGTGACTTTTCAGAGGATGCCATTCATTACAATTCCACTTCTTTGCCCCCACCTCAAAAACATTGCACTGCTATAAATGAGGACATAATTGTCAGAATGATTGAAGATGGAATATATCTTCAAGCCTAGAGAGTGTCGATAATGAACATGATAATGAGGCTATCCACTAGAGGGAAGATCAAAAGCAAGATCAAGGAAAGTGTGGGTCCATTACTAAATGGGGGGATGATGCAGAAAAGGCTGAAGTACTCAATGGCTTTTTCACTTCACTCTTCACAGGCACGGTCAGCTCCCAGACTACTGCACTGGGGAGCACAGTTTGGGGAGGAGGTGAGCAGCAACAATGGTAAAAGAACAGGTTAGGGGCTATTTAGAAAAGGTGGGTGTGTACAAGTCCATGGGGCTGGGGGGGATGCACATGAGGGTGCTGATGGAGCTGGCCAATTTGATTGCAGAGCTGGTCGCTATCATCTTTGAAAATGTGTGGTGCTTGGGATAGGCCCCAGACAATTGAAAAAGGGCAAATATAGTGCCCATCTTTAAGAAAGGGAAGAAGTGGGATCTGGGGAATTACTGACCAGTCAGCAACACCTGGAAAATCATGGAGCAGGTTATCAAGGAATCCATTTCTATGCACTTGGAGGATAAGAAGGTGATTAGGAACAGTCAGCACAGATTCCCCAGGGCAATTCATACTTGACCAACCTTCTATGATGAGATAACTGGATCTGTGGATGTAAGAAGAGCAGTGGACATGATATACCTTGACTTTAGTGAGGCTTTTAATATAGTCTCCCACATGAATGACTGGTGTATCCTGAGACTGGGGGAGGCACCATTTGTAGGTAGTAGCAGGGAGCAGGGACCGCCCGCAGATGCCAGTGGTGATGGCAAGTGGGGGTGGGTGACAAGAGGTGACCACCCACAGAAATCAGCATTGGTGTTAGCAGTGGCCAATCTTGGGGGGGGGGGGGGGCGGATACATCGCCCATGGTGTCCCACAACATTCTACAAGCAAGCTAAGGAAGTGCAGGCTGGATGAATGGTCTGTAAGGTAGATAGAAAATTGGCTGGATCATTGGGCTCAGAGGGTAGTAGTCAATGGCTTGATGTCTAGTTGGCAGCTGGCTTCAAGTGCTGGTCTCCTATGTGCAGGACTTTGCACTTATTGAACCTCATGAGATTCAAGATTCAGGCAAGAGGAGGCAAAATAGATGTTTAGCAGCTTTGTTGACATACTGGTTTAAGAGGTGTACAGAGAAGATAACCATGACAGTGGGAGAGCAGGCAGGAGGGATGGAGTCGGGAGTCAGCCTGTCAGCTGCTGGCCAGAAGAGCTGGAGGACTGGGAAAAATGGAGTAGCTTTGGGGAGCTGGCAAGACTGGAAAGGGAACAACTGAGTAGCTTTAGGGATGCTTGGGGCTGTGTAGGCTGGACTGGGGACAGAGGGACTGTTTAAATCCTTTGGAGAGAGGAGAGAACCTCTTGCTGTGTGGTCTTTGCCTTAGTAATTGCCTTTAATGAGGATACTGTCTGCTGTGTTACTTGGAACTTTGTGTTGCACCCAACAGGAGGTGAAACCCATCTCTCAGGAGCAGAACGGGATGTCAGCTCCTAAAGTCAAGGCCATGGAGAATCAGGAAATGTAAGGGACTTGAAAGCCAGGATCCTCATATATGGAAGAAGACTAGGTTTCTCCCCTTTTCTCCATCTTCCCCACTCTAGCTGCCATGTCTGGACTGGCTTCAGAGGCTTCTCTCTGAGACAAGAATAGGCTGCAGCAGTCCAGAGCAAATTCCACCCAGAAGGCACTTATTGACACCAAGGTCAAACACTTGATAGAGTAGATGTTTAATCACTACGAACCATGTTTGATCATAGCCAACTTAAAAATGCAAATTATACAGACAAATGATCAAGGAACAATACCAAACTTGGAAGTAATTTACATGAAAAATATGGTAATCCACAAAATTGTCCAATGAAATCTCATAATTGTAATACTCTCCCTAAAATGAGATACTGTTTTTTTTCCCAAAATCATTTAACCTGCTTATATTTGTTTAAATGATATGTTTAAATGTCCTTGTAAAACTCCTCAGAGTTGAACAAGTGATTTCAAAACGTAAGTGGAATATTTTGTTATATTTTTAAACCCATTTTGTTCATATGGAAATATTTTGAAGCAAACAAACTTTGAGTTGCTCAATCAGCTGTATGATAAAGTTGAAAAGAGTTAAAAAGCTGCTACTGACTGGGCCAAATTGTTAGATTTTTAGAAACAATACATTCCTCTTGATTCTAAAGTTTTTGACAGAAGCTTTATGTAAGATTAATAGGAAAAAATGTAAGAGCCAATCTTTGAAAGGAAAAACTGTGGCAAAGTGGAAGAAACAAATGGAGAAGTTGGGAGAACTAATGAAATAAGCTTGTTTTGATCAACAATAAGCGTTTCTACATGAGATGCTTTACTGTTCAGTAGAGCAAATTACTCTGCAGTAAGTGTCCATATCTCCACATGCAGATGCTTACTGTGCAATAATTTGCTCTAATTGTAAATAGAAGCAACATATCTAGTCTATGAATGTCTAGATTCATGTCTATGAATCTATGAATCTAGATTCACTCTCAATTAGTTACTGTGCAGTAATGGATGTGTTGATGCTGACCACCCCAGGGGACTACCTTCCACCAGAGGGCTACCCTCAGCTCAGCACCAGAGCCCCAGGGCTGGGAGCTTCTCTGGCACCAAGGCTGGAATGGCTCTTTCCTTGCCCCATCCCCAGGCCTTTAAAAGCCTGTGGGGATGCTGGGGCCCCAGGCCAACTGCAGCCAGCTGCAGGCCACTATGTGTCTCCATGTAGGCAGCAGGCCAGCTGCAGCAGCCTGCCCAGACCCTGGTGCTGGTGCCTGACACTGTGGTGCTGTGCAGCTGCCAGGCCCATACTGTTGCACTGTGCTGAGTGCTGCAGGAACCTGTCAGGCACAGCAGCATCCTGGGACAACTGCATCCAGCCTCTGGCCACCAGGTCCTGCTCCAGCTGGCCCCAAGCCAGCCACAGCATCCTGTCCAGACCCCACTACTAGTGCCCAGAACACCCTTGTCATGTACTTGCTTGTCTCATGCCACACCTTCCACTGGGTGCTGCTGGCAGATGCCCAGGCCCCCCAGCACCAGGACTGCCATGAAAAGGCCCAGAAAGCCATCAAGGGAGCCACACTGGCATCCTCCCTGATGCCATACACCATCTCCCAGGGGCTGTGGGGGGCAGGGACATGTAGTGCAGCCACAGGTAGCCCTCTGGGTGGTGGCGCAGCTTGCCCTCCACACCACTGGAGAACAGGATCCCATGCTAAGTGTGCAGGTGCACCTGGGACACCATGGCCATCAGAAGCAGTAGGGCATAGTGGGTCAGGCATTGCTTGGTCAGCACAAACATCTCATCACAGTGCACCCGGGACACTCACAGCAGGGGCACACAAGGGGCTCAGCAACCGGAACAGGTGGGACTTTCCCCAGGGAGCCTCTTTGGGTAGTCCCTGGCTAGGCCTCTCCAGATAGGCCCCCTGGGGGAAGGGTAGGGGTGCCAGCAGCTCTGCATCCCAGTTGGCCAGGAGCCCTTCACCCTTCATGCCTGGGTCCCGTGAGTTTGGTGGCAGAACAGTAAACTAGCTGGCCTGCAGGAGAAGTTGGGGAGTAGCTCTGGAGCAACTGCTGCCAGGAGCCAGGCCCATCTTGGCCTGGGAATGGAGTGGGGGAGGCAGGCTGCCTAAAGCCAGTACCCAGCGGCCCACCAGCCCCTGAAGAATGAGCAGGGACGGGGGGTTTGGTTGTTGGCTGACTGGGCCAGGGCCTGCTTGGCTGACTTAACATAGTTTGTGGGCACCCATTCGTGTACAACCCCTGATCTGAGGCCAGGAAGTGCACAGCCCTCTGGTATAGAGCATCTTATCTGAGAAATGTTGCAAACTCTCAAAAACAACCTCTTTCTCCTGGCTATGTAGGCCCTGAAGGTTGAGCGGGGGAGAGGTACCGGTTGGTAGCTGGGATGCTCTGTCAGGGTCACTGGCAGCCTCAAGAGTAAACCTACCCCAGAGCAAATGCATGTGTAGATGCATCCAGTGTGAAGTTGATTGCATGTTACATCCTAAAGAATCTTTTAGCTTTAAGTCTTCAGAAAGCTCCCAGCTGGTGAAGAAATGTGGTGTAAAGCAAAAATGCAACCACAATACATTTTTTAGTGAAAAATTGATTGGTACACACTTGTTTCCTATATTTCAGGCTGATATAGGAATTTTGTGTAGGCAAATTGCTCAGTCTCAGGAGTCTGATTTAGCCCAAATGAACCAAGAATGAATTCCTCCACAAATAATGTAGATCGGGGTGGCCAAACTCCATCTCCTGAACTTCACGTGGATCCTGAAGATAGTAATTAAAATATTGCTTTTTCTCTGTATATTATTCTCTGGTTTTGTTTTCCTTACATTTTTGTTTCTTATTTATTCTAAGCAGAAGTTTCATGACAAATTATTTTTTGAGCTGAGGTGTTCAAGTCAGTCTGGGGCATATACTTCTCAAAGTGTTGTGTCCTGCCTGGCTCAGCCATGCTAAGATTTTAGTTTGCATCTAGAAGGGTAGAAGGTTTGGTCATCCCTACCATAGACCCTTGCCCTCAAAATAACTTAATTACCTCATTGATTGTTACTGTTGTTTGCTTCTTTTTATATCTGCCTCTTTCTCCTTGTAGACTTCCCTCCAAAGTTTGCCTCTGTCTATTAAATTGTTTTGCCTTATCTATAATTGCATCATTTCACTCTCTGGTCCTTTCAAGCTAAAGTTCAATGACAAGTAAATTTTGCAGATAGCTCTTGCTGACCTTTCTAAGACCCAGACAGGTTGGTACAAGTCAGCTAGCCATGCTCTGAAGAGGAAGCCATCTGATCAGTCCAAGAAGGCAATAGAGGTTAAGGAGTTTTCAGCTTTTATAGAAAGGGAGGATCAGGGATCAGACCAGCTTTTCCTAGAGTTCTCCTGGCACTGTGAATTGGGGATCTCAGGAAAAGAATCTCTCTTGCATCAGAATAGTTTAGGCAAGTTATTCTGTTTCCAGTTGTGTGTATGTGCTTTTTAAAAGAGAGTTTCTGCAAAGTCATAATCTTAAATAACAAAGTATAAGAGTTATTTGAGTATAAAACTATAGAATTATAGGATACAAACTGTTTCTTAGACCAGCTATTTCAGTACAAAATGACCCTTTGTACTGACACATATACATGTTTGCAAACAAAACAACCTAAAAGCATAGGAGTTGTTCTTTCTTTTCCCCCCCAGCATGGCAATTTACATTTGAAGAACAAATGTTTGATACAAAGAGTTCTCTTGTGGTGTCTAAACCAATCAAAATAGATTAATAAAGAGGATTCCTAGTCTGTAAGGGTCCCATTTTTCAAGAAATGACATGGGATTTACGCAAGATTTATTGAAACTTTGCTTAGAATGACAGCACAACAATCCTCTTTTAAGTAAGTTTAATTAAATTAATATTCTATCACAGAATATCAGTTCTAAGGCAGAGAGAGAGACATTAGGCTGATATTGAGTGTGCTGAATTCCTCAAGGTGGAAGAAGCATACACAAAAGGTGACAGAGAGCAGTAATAATCAAGGAATCTTGGCACCAATCTGAGCCAGGAAAAAAAAAAGGAAAATGTCTACCAACAACAGCTACAACAACCCCAACAACAACAACCCCAACAACAGCATTATTAGTGTTGTTGTTGTTCTTGTTATTATTATTATTGTTATTATTATTTTATTTGTGTTGTTGCTGGTGCAGTTGTTGTCAAATATTTAATTGAGAAAAATCAACTTCATAAAAACCCTAAGTTGTCAAATTTCACCCAAAAGTAAAATGGCTGTGGATCTTAAATGGCGAATACAGATATAAACATCTTGGCTATTTCAAATTCTGCTCAGCAATCTAAAGATACTTACAATAGACAATACAATAATTAATATAAATACTTAGCTGGGCACATGCTAAAAATCATTCTATATACAGGCTTAATTCTGTCCTCAAATACATTAACCACCATGTATATTTAAGTTTACTGAAAAAATGGACTCAGTTTCCAGAAAGACTCTCTGTTTTCTGGGTGTGTGAGTACTTTCTTTTCTTTCACAGGGACAGAGTAATAGAGATCTATCTTAAAAATAATCATATCTCCTGATGTTCAGGTCAATGCAATATGTACAGTACTGAAGTTTTTAGCAGGTCCAATGCAAGTGCAGAAGGACATGTGTGATATAAAATTCTAGCTTCTGCAGTAGCCTAGGGGCTATTTATCTAGCTTTGAAGAATGTCATTTAACAAGAGTCTCTTGCAGAGTAGATTTAAATTAATCAAATACCCAAGAGTCATTCAATAAGAGTTATTAATTTCCACATACTTTAGAAATGCAGCTGTTAGGAGTGGTGAGCCCTGCAGTTCTCAGATGGCATGGGCAGAATTGGTGACATTACCATCTTGCAATCAGGAAGCATATAATCAGGTTGAAAAACAGTTATGTATTAGAATACATGATCAAGAGAGTTGAAATGAAATATGAAAGATTTTTTTTCTGAAGGATGAGCTGGAGATTTCATGGAGCTGGAGATTTCATGAGCTGGAGATTCATTTCATGCAATGAATCCTTTGTAGGATCAATAATTTTGTCTCTAATTTTGTTTATTCAATAATATCAGAACATGTCCTTTAATCCCTTTAAATGACTGTATCTTTCTTTAAGTACTAGGGGGTCATTTTTTATTTTGTTTGAAGTCCCTGGCCACTGTAATGAATTCATTACCATGGCATATTGCTCTTATTCCTTGCTGTCTTTTTTCCCATTAATAAACTGCAATGTCAATTCCTTTCTCATCCCCAAGCTATTGCAATTATGGCCAATTATCTATTTGTACACATTAAAAAAAAAGACGAGTTAATCTGAGTATCCACAATGTATTAGCAGGAATCATCCATGCTCAGGCCTTATGACTTTCTGTCATGAGAAAGAATTAACAACACTTGCCAATCTATTATCATAGCTATCCTGTTAAATGTAAGGGTCTTAAATTAGTTCTTATAGAAACCCTATGTGTTATCAACTCTTTTGTGAAGAATGATTTTAAACTGATATGAATCACACCATATCTCAACATGGAGAAGCAAAAAATTGGGGTAGACTATGACCTTAGGACAATGATGAATATGTACATTTCATCCTTCCAGGATGATCTCCAGGGAACACTGTGGACTTAGACACATGATACATTAACATCACTGTAAATTAAACCAGGAGCTAAAGTGGATAGACAATCAGCTATTCCAACTACTTTCAGGAGACACTATTACAGAGCATCAGCACTAGGTGGCAAAGAGAGTATGCGCTATCTTACAGACCTAGAGTAGAGGTGTCAAACTCACCTTTGCTGTTGGTGGATCCAGACTGTGGGGCTCCTTGTGGGTTGGATCCAGCCCAGGGTACACAGTGGTGGCAACTCTGGCTATTGCACGGGGAACATGGTACAACTTTGGTTCCCCCTGAATGCTCTGTGGCAAACCCAAAGCTGCTTCTACCAGTACAAGGTGTGGGGCAGGAGGAAGCAGCAGCTCCAGCATGAGGAGGCAGTGTGGCTGGCGACTGAGAAGCTGGGGCCATGGCAGCAGTGATGGGCATGTGGCTAGACAATGACTGGGCAGTCCTCGCTGCTTCTGATTAGCATTTCCACCAGGGCCCATTTCCAGGAGGCCACTCCCCTCTGGCTACTTCCCCAACTTCATGTAGCCTGCCTGTAGCCCCATGGACTGGATACAGGAGCTCCATGGGCCAGATCCACCCCACAGTTGATACATTTGACACCTTGGGCCTAGAGCAAATAATTACCCCAGGATTCAAATGACACTACATATAGTGGTATAACTAACACTGGTTGTGTAATTTACCCCTACTCACAATTTAACTATGCAGTGATTCAAGTGTAGAGGTTTGTATAATGTGTCTGCTGCTTGTTTAAGGTGGTGTGAAGAGTGGTTTCACTAGCAAATATGTCAAGTGGCCAATTGTTGTGAGTCATGAGGTCCCTGGCACAGGGCTACCCTTGCTTCAGTGGGTTTGTAGTTTATTCCATTTTCTTTCATAGACTCATGCATTGGTCCTGCTCCAGTTCCAAGTATATGGAGGTGGTTAGAGCCAAGTTTCCAACTTTCTATTATTCCCTAGTTCTCCCTACTTACCCATGGTAAGTGGTAAGCAGGCACATAGCCCAGCTAAAAGGTCCACATAGCTACCTTAAACGTGAAAAGTAAATATTTTCCCTCCCTTTCTCCCTTGTGTGTGTTGTCTGAGTCACAGTACTGTGCTAAAACAAAACAAAAGAAAAGAAAACAAAAACCTGTAGGAGAGTGAACAGAGTTACCTTAGAGACAATTGGTATTTAAAAAATGTTTGGAAGCTGATTAGTCTATGTTAAGGAATAGTTACGTTTCGTATTTGGCCACAAAAGCAGCAAACAGAGGTATGCTGGAGGCAATTTTTTTGCAAAGTTCCTGTGCAACACAGCATGACAAACTACCTAACAGATACTCAGCATTTAAAAAAATAATTTAGTCATATGGAATGGCTTTACTACAGAGTGTAAACCTACACATAATTAAGGGTCAGAGATAATCATTCTTACTGGGCACCTATACATGAGATACTACATCACAGTAGCGATGAGCTATGTCACTGTAGATCATGCTACAGTGACTTAGTGTTGGTGGGCACAAACCGTGATGCTGATGCTACTGCACAGGATTTCATTGCTAATTTACAGTAGGATGGGAAAAAACCTATGCAGTTTTGGTACTGCACAGTAATACTTGCTTAAGCAAGTACTAAATGACTGCTCAGTAACAACTGCACAGTCCAGCACAACTGTAGACATACCCACTGAGACTGAATAAAAGCTGATTCTGTGATTTGCCTCAGATGGGGCTGTGCAGTTTGAGAGAGGGCAACAGAATCTGGCCTAAAATTTAAATCTACCATAAAGAGTATATAGAACCACAGAAAAGTACATTGAAGCAACATTAAGCGTTTTACTTACCCATCTAAGAAAGGCAATTTAAATTAAATGTAAAAGTTCAGAAATTCAGGCTGACATGCTATCCTTTATATGGGGTGTTTTTTTTAAAGACATTTCTGCAAAATGTGGATGGAGTGTCAGGCTAATTTTTATCACTTGCTCTTCTGGGTTTAATTCACATCTATAATTATACTTTAACAGAGTTTGTATGCATTAATACAAATGACCTTGAGAAAGGTATAATTTTAAATACTACCTAAATTTGCTGACAGCATTACACTGGGGAGACAGCAAATAAAGAGGAACAGAAAAAGCAAATTCAAAATTATTTGGGAAGATAATCTTCTGGACTGATTAGTAGTTCATTCCATTGGCTCAAAGAACTGAATTGCCAATGTCAGCAATAAATATAAGCAAAGAAAATCAGTTCAAGAGATAGCTAAACATTATTGTAAAGACAAGGAGGGAATGCAGCTATAAAATCACTATGTAGATTTTTTTTTCTCCCAAAGGAATCAATCTAGGCACTATTGGAGCTATCAATAATCTTCCAGCTTTTTTACAAATGCTTTCCACAAACATATTTGCCACACTTCCTTTGAGAGAGAAATTTGGATATAATTCTTCCAGAATTTCTGTGCCACTGCTTATATCAGGCAAAATACTACCTCTGGTATACTCCCCATTACTTCACAAAAATCTCAAACTCAGATATGTAACAGAATAAATTACCAATAATGGTAGGCCTTGATTATTCCTGGTTGGGATCACTGAAATATTTCTTCACCAAATAATCACTGAACTAATAAGAAATTATGCATTTTTAGATATGGGCTTACAAAATAGTGAAGATATTATTGAAGATCTATTTGTAAAATGTAAACGACTCAAAGTTGATAGAAATAAAATTAAATGGAAACATAAACAAAAACTAGAATTTTAATTAGTTTTTTATTTCAAAAAGTCATACTTTAATAAAAGAAGAAACTAGCTAGAATTCAAATAGACTGAAGAACTCCAGGACTTGAATGTGGAGGATGCTTGGAAATTTATTAACTCAAAGTTGTAAAAACTATCTGAAAATTGTACCCCAAACAAAGGAAAAGAATTTGTGGGGAGGCTGGATGAATAACCACTTCAACAAGATTATTGGAAGTAAGTAGAAATGCTGATCAACAAAAAGATCTATGTTTTAGGGTCTGAGATGTGTATGAATAAAGTTATAAAAAACTGAGTTTGCCTACACATATTCAGAAGACCTGGGAGAGGTCTCTGGGTTTGTTTTCTTGGTAAACAAAAACTTACTGGGAGACACCTGATCACCAGAGATCCTGGTTTTCTTGGATAAAAAAATCCCCAATTTTTGGATTAAAAAAGTAGCCCAAAATCCACATTTTTCCATGATTAAAATGAAACACCCTATTCATATATCTATATATTATTGGTGTTTTATTTTAATCATAGGAAACTGTGGATTTGGGGTTACTTTTTTTAATAAAAAAATTGGGGATTTTTTTAATCAGAGAAAACCAGAATCCCTGCTGATATCACATTCAAATGCTGAGCTCTTAAAAAGCAGAGAGCTTGCAGTGCTGGTGATGTGCAGCCACAAAGCATAAATCTTAGTATGGTCTGCAGACTCCTTCAGTCTGCCTGGCAACAGATGGCAGCAGTGCCAGGGCAACCCTGATTGGATGACTCAGATTTCCTGTGTCTCCCTGAAACAAAATGTAAATGGTGTGGGTTCTGCCTCCTGCTTGCCTGGAGTGGAACAGTCCAGATCAAGTGACACACAGTTTATCTGGGGGAAAAGGAGCAAACCACCCCACAGGGAGAGAGGAGCAAAGCACCCCAGGATGTTGAAGGACAAAGCCACATGGCACTAAAATGTGCCTGCTTCTTTAAGGGCAGAAACAGCCTAGCTATGGGCTTTTCAGGCTAGGCAATGCACTACAGCTGTGGGTTGCCTGAGCAACAGGCTAATGAAGTAATTAGACAGCACCTGCAGACAGTCAGCTGCCCAGAAGGAGGTAGAGTCTTGGTCACATATAAGCCCATGGCTGGGGCTGGTAAGGGTTAGTTCTCTGGCAACTGCCAGGGGAAGGGACTCTTGTACAGGAAAGCTACCAAGGGACATTTGGTTGTTTCTTCTTCTGCCTGAAAAACTAGTAAGGCTCCTGGAGCTTGTAAGGTACCCAGGGCTAGGAAGCACACTATACAAAGGAACAACTGCCCTTGGGCTGAGATAAGCAGAAGATAGATGACAAACAATTGCAAAAACAGAAATTAGGTATGGAAAAAACCCAAAGTGCTAAACAAAGGATGCCAATCCCCATTAAAGAGGACTGTGGAATATACTGGGTTTGGTGAGTCTCTCAACTGCTGCTTTCTCCGTAGCACAGGTTCATCTGTTCGCCCTGTTCCAGCTGCTGTCTCCATTGTCTCTCTCTCAATAGGGACTGGGATGGCCACCCAGTGCTTCTATTGAACAACTGCTGCTGGTAACTATAATACCTGAATGGAATGGTTGTTTTGTGTTTGTGTATGTCTGTATGTAATGATGTGTACATCATGATTTCTGTGACCATATCAATAAACACAGCATTTTGGCTTATCCCCCTTTATAAGGACTTGCTCTTGATTTGATGAATTAGTAATTTAAAGTAATACTTTGGCCATACAAATTTGTGCTCAGCCTCCCTACTTATTATTTTTACCAACAAGATGTGGCAGGAGAGATTAGAAGGCACCCCCTGGGTTAAGCTGGAATCATCACAGAGCCTTATGGCCATCCCTGGAGACCCTGAGCTGTGATAGACTGTGTTGTAGTTTCTCTCAGGAGTTAACATGCATAGACATTTACTTTCACAGGAGAAACTTCCAGGAGTGATTTAAGACTGGTTGTTCACAGCTTATTTTCTTCTCAGAGTAGCTATTTTTGCTCTGGGAGAAAAGTCGTTAAGATCTGTACACTTTTGGTTTCTCTTGGGAGAACAGTGATTATCCCAGGAGAAACTGAATGCTTGTATGTGGCCTGAGTTAGCCATTGCTAAGGACATTATAACAGCTAGTAAAATATTCTTCAGCTATGTAAATAGAGAAAATGGAAAGAAATGAAAGAAAACTGGGCTGGGATTAAAAGTAATTTAGCTAGGCCAAACACCCTAAAGAATGCATTCTGCATTCAGTTTCAAGATGATGATATTGCATGTAAAGGGCAATGTAGGATTGGTTAATGGAAATGAGGTTATGGAGTACTCACATGGCAGGCAATAGGTAATTTCCATTCCTGTATTCTGGAGAAAAAGTTGGAATGTGCAATTGCAAGTATAGTTGCAATATTGTTAATAAACCTATACTGTTTTGGGTAGGGATGTAGGACTGAACAATGGCAAATGCAGTTCCTATATTTTAGAAATGGTAGGACAGTGATATGGGCAAGTATGGGTCCATTAGTCTGACCTCAAGAATATGCAATGCTATAGAACAAATTTGAAAGACTAATTTCAGACATGGCAGTAAATGGACAATGGGATAAAATGCAACATGATTTAATGGGTTCACTCAGATTGTGTAATTCATAGAATCATAGAAGTAGGGTCGGAAGGGACCTTGCAGATCTTTAGGTCCGACCTCCTGCCTGGGCAGGAAGAAAACTGGGCTCAAATGATCCCTGTCAGGTAGGCATCAAGCTGCTTCTTAAAGACCCCCAGGGTAGGAGCCAGCACCACTTCCCATGGAAGTTGGTTCTAGATCCTAGCCACCCTAACTGTGGAGTAGTTCTTATGGATGTCTAATCTAAACCTACTCTCCAACAACTTGTGGCCATTATTCCTTGTTATCCCGGGGGGCGCTAGGGGAAACAAGGTCTCTCCCAAACCCTTCTGGTCCCACCTAGTGAGTTTATAGATGGTCACCAGGTCCCCCCTCAGCCTTCTCTTGTGAGGGCTGAACAGGTTCAGGTCCCTTAACCTCTTGATGTAGGGTCTGCCCTGCAGTCCTCGAATCATGCGGGTGGCCCTCCTCTGGACCCTCTCAATGTTGTCCACATCCCTCTTGAAGTGGGGTGCCCAGAACTGGACACAGTACTCCAGCTGCGGCCTGACCAGTGTCGCGTAGAGGGGGAGGATCACCTCCTTGGTCCTTGCACCTGTGGATGCACGATAAAGTTCAGTTAGCCCTGCTGACCGTGACCTCGCATTTTTGGCCCATGTTCATCTTGGAGTCAATAATGACTCCAAGATCCCTTTCTGCCTCCGTGCTCTCAAGAGGGGAGTTTCCCATCATATAAGTGTGCTGCTGGTTACTACTGCCCAAGTGCAGCACCCTGCACTTGTCAGTATTGAAATGCATCCTGTTTTTGATAGCCCACCCTTGCAACCTATCCAGGTCTTTCTGCAGTCTCTCCCTCCCTGCTAACGTGCCCACCTCTCCCCATATTTTGGTATCATCAGCAAATTTGAACAGGTTGCTTTTCACCCCGTCATCCAAATCGCTGATAAAGAAATCGAACAGTGCGGGTCCAAGGTCCAAGCCCTGGGGGACTCCGCTGCCCACTTCCCCCCAGGTCGAATATGACCCGTCCACCACCACCCTCTGAGTACGACCCTTCAGCCAATTCACAATCCATCTGACCATGTAGGCATCGATGCCACAGTCACCTATTTTTTTAATGAGGATGGGGTGGTCGACAGTGTCAAAGGCCTTGCTAAAGCCCAGAAAGACTACATCCATGGTGACACCTGCATCTAATGCTTTTGTGACCTGATTTTAACCTGCTGTTTTTCTTTGATAAAGTATCTGTGTTTTTGCATAAAGGAAATGCTGAAGATATAGTCTATGTTAACTTCCATATAGCACTGATACATTGCAACTAGAAAAATATTAATACAGAGTAGCTGGGATTAGTACAAGAATTGCGATGTGGGTGAAGAATTGGTTTATGGGGAGATGACAATGGATTCTATGAAAAGAGGCACTTCTGGGCTGTACTGAATTTAGTTAAGGTGTTACCTTGGGACACTTTTAAATATTTTTATGAATGTCTTTGGCACAATGTGAGTGTGCCCCTGAAACATACTAATGGTGCAAAATTGAAAAGTTTACTGAATGACTTTGAGGACTGGTGCAATGGTATGAAAGTTAATAATCCAAGGTGCAAGGTAAAGCAACTTAAATTAATAATAAAATCTATGGCCTCATCAGTTGAAAAGAACAGGGGAAGAGAAAGACTGACTTGTATTCGTCTGCCACAGAATAACTTTGAGCCATCTATGAGATGTTGAATTAAAAACAGCAAAGTGATTCTGGGATTCTGGGATGAAGTGAGCTATTTCAAATAGAGACTAGAAAAGTAACAATATTATTTGCAAGACACCTTTTATCTGAAAAACATTTCAAAATTCTGATTACACATTTAAGATGAATGAATTCAAATGGGAAAAAATGCAATTAAAAGCTATTGGGATGACAAAGAGAATACAGAGCCTATTTTACTAAGATGAGAGTAAGAAGATCTTCGTCTACTTAATTTAGCAAAATGAATGCTAAGTGAATATAATTGCTGTCTAGAGTAGAGGAGGCCAATACAGCTACATAGTTCTAGGATCATAGGAAGGTAGAAAAAGGGTTGGCATCATGGTTGCCTTCAATTGCCTTAAATAACTACATTATTTTACCTCAGTGCATAGATTGTTATACAGCTTGTTATTACATTTCAAAATGAACTTTCTCTATGCAGACTGAAAATGTATAGATTGCAGACTCAAAAGACAAACAGTTAAGTCATGAATGGAGTTCATAGTAACTGACACAAATACAGAACTGTGTTTTATGTGAGTCTTTGATATCACACTAAACAAATATTGGAGGAAATGGGCTAGCAAAGTCACATTCCAGACTTAAGGAAATGACAAAGAACTTTACAAGAGTTTTAGCCCTTTGAGAGTTCAAACCATCTGAGTATATTGACTTTAATGGAAGCTTTTTGGCTAAATTATTTTGAAAATGTATGAGCTTCATTAGCAGAAACTAGAGCTCATCAAAAGCACGGAAAAATGTAGTGAATCAACAATCTCTTACATTGTTACTATTTTGCAGGAGTGAATGTTTTGCAGGAGTGAGAGACCAGCTTGGGAACAGCAATTTATTAGCCTATTGGACACCAAGTACTTACCATGGTTAATGACTTCATGGTCCATTATAATCTGCCTGATTCTCACTAACCTCTGCAGTTCACAGGTGATAACGTCGCTCCTGAACAATTTTGATCTTCTGTTACTATGTTTTTACTGCCTCTCTCTGCCTGTTAGCTACCTAATAATTTCTTCATATCCTGTTTTTGATTTATATGTGGAGTTTAGACAAGCCTTTGTTCCACCTGCTATTTAGCTCTGCTGCATTTTCTTCCCTCCCAAAGGCCTGAGGAAAAGTAGTATGAAGGGCTGTCCTGGGGGGAGCAAATCAGGGCGACCGCCCTGGGCCCCATGTTTGGGGGGGCTTGGGGAGCCAGGTGGAACAGCGTGGTGACTCCCCCATTGCCAAATCTGCCACGAGCTTCCTTCCGTCTGGGGGCGGGTCCCCACACAGGCTGATTTGCCCTGGGTCCCGCACCCTGCTCGGATTGTGTCTGGTAGTATGATATCCAAAATCTTGCTTTTATCTATCCCATTCATGCAGTTGGGCCAATGAAAGATATCACCCACAAGAATCCTTGCTTTTTGGAAAAAAATGTGTGCATTTCCAAAACCCCCCCAAACAAACAGCCCCCCCCCCAGCAAAAAAAACAAACAAACAAAAAACTGGATAATGCCTGACTTATGTTCTAGTGGTTAGAGCAATGGAGTCAGGAAGATACAGGCTCAAACCTACTTAGCACGAGAGAAGCCTAAAATCGGGTTCTCTCTCTCTCTCCCTGAGCAGCTGCTTTAACCACTAACCTATTGAGCCTAAAATGTATGAGAATCCTCCAACTTCTTCACTTGGGACTTAGGCTCAGGTACACAGACCTGTCCAATCAGAGTACAGCCTAATGTCCATGCATATTAGCTGGGGAGGGAATACTGCACAGGGGCTGTCTACACAAGTACTTATGTATAAACAAGTACTAAACGACTGCGCAGTAACCTGAGTTACCGTGCAGTAGTGTCTCTTTATGATGCTGACTGCGCAATAACCCGAGACCACTGTGCAGTAGCATTGCATCACAGTTTCTGCCACCCAATGCCACTGTGCAGTAGTCTTGGGCTACTGTGCAGTCAGCATCTCATGTAGTTGTGGCCAGGGAATAGGATCACAAACTGTATCTAAGTGCCAAAAATGCCACTTGTCTAACTGGACAATTGCCGTTTGGGTATATAGTGAAATAGGATTTTGCCCTCAGTCTCCCTGTGTGGGAACCACGGAGGAAGACTGCTTCTTATAGATTCCACCAGACTATTTGTAATCTGCGGTTCCTCTAACACTATTGATACCAATGTTACATTTGTATGATAGGCAAAGAACGAATAAATCTAACAAAGAAACAGAAACTCTGAAAATGGCTTAGGTAATAATTTACATTGTGTAAATGAAACAAAACAAGCACACACAAAAAAATTCAGGCTCCGTTGAAGCAAAGTTGAAACTGTTTGGCAGAATATTAGAGGAGTAACAAATCTATATATAGGATCAGATATATTTTATGGGCTTAATGTAAGGCTATCGGAAGCAATTGAAAGACTCCCATTGTCTTGCATGGGCTTTGGCTCAGAGCCCTTATCATCTGGTTACTAAGATTTGCTCCTTTAAAGCTAATTTGAATTGTGGTCATTTTAACTCTTGGCTAAATCTTAGTCCCAGTGAGTTTTGACACTGAGTTCAGAGGCATTAGGATCTGACACACAGTGTTCCCGGAGTGAAGCTGATTGTTCTCTTTGCTGTGAAACAGTTTGACTACAGTTTTACATTACCATTTTTACTTTGCTTTTAGGCCCTGAGCATTATTCCGTGATTTTCTGAAACACCATTAAAGCAGCTTAACAGCAGTAAAAGCTTGGAAAATGGAAGAGGAGAAACATAAAGAATGTTAAAAATATCATATGCTAGAAAATAAGCATCACAATTATCCTGAATCAGCAAGAAGACAGAGGAGTAAATCCCATACCTCTGTCTCTCTCCTGGAGATTAAACTTTCACATAGTTCTAGTGTACCTACAGCCCCATTTGTTCAGTAACACTGTGATGCTTATTTTTGGTGACAAGACATGGAAAAAACATGGTAAAGGTGGTAATTGGATCATTTGGCTTTTTAAAATGTTGGTATGTATGCCGTGAAATTGCTGGGAAAAAGATCTGTTAAGAAGGAAGGAGTTATTATTTCTGTATTAGACATGCCCTTGCACATGCCAGTTAAAAATCTAGTAAGAATATGAGGAACATATATTTAATGTTACAGAATCTAGGCAAGAGTAGAATGAAAAGATATTTAAAAAAACAAACAAACCCAGGATATAGGAAAAAAATAATTTTGACCTGATACTAAGTTATTCTTTTCCTGAGCTCATAGCAGATCAAGCATTGTACCAGAATTGGACCATACCATACAAACAGATGAAGTGGGGAAGGCAGCTGGCATAGGCATGATGGCATCAGGAGTTGTGGCAATGAGGTAGGAAAATGGGTTCAGATGATCACCAATAATTTTAATTGATGAGGAAAACTCATCCAGTGGAAAAAACCTAATTGGCAAACTAGTGAGTAAAAATGATTTAACGTGTTCTATGGATTAGAAAATAAAACCTGGCATAGAGTATTGGCTATTAGTGCAGCTGTTGTGAAGATGATCTGCATTGGAAAACTGAGCAGAGAAAAGCCACCAGTGAGCAGAGACTTTGAAAAGCATATTGACATCTGATCAGATACTAATTTTAAACTTTTACTTCTGAGACTGTAGATTTATTTATTTTTACTTTCCCCCCGTCAAGTTGCTAGTAATCCCTGACATATAATTGTAATGGCAAATGTTCAGCGGGTCAATGAAGACCATGCAGTACCTTGTGAGTGTACACATTGTTAAATGAAACCTGGAGGATGAGTCTGAGACTATCTGAAAGCCAGAAGGGGGCCTCTTATTTTCCTATTGATTTAAGATGCTAACTAGATGAAATCATTATAAGAGAATAATTTTATGGCAAGACTGTAGATTGAACTATATAATTTAATATTAATTCAGGTAATGATTTGTTGCAAAAAATAAAAGGCAATTGCACACATTACCTCTGTACTTTGGGAACTGTAGGACATGTTGATGTGAATCTAAAATCAAAGTTTAGTATGATGGAAAAGTGACAATCTAGTGAATAGTGAGTGAACAGCAGCTTCTGTGACTGTAAGTGACAGATAAGAGCATTCAATATTTCAAAGGAGGTACTGATCACTTTGCATGATTAAATTTGTGTAAGTATCCAGGGGCTCTGATAACCTCACTGTCTATCAATAATATTTTAGAATGCTGTTCCACATTACAATTTGCATGTGCTAACTCTGCAGAATGTTAGGCAGTATTAAAGTTAGCATGTGTTGTGAATAGTCACACGTTAAAGGTTAATAATGTGCACAGCTCTGACTTATCACTGGGGCATGGCCAGGATCTGCCACATGGCTGCCTGAGTCTGTGGTGGCCACTCAACTGCCCCTGTGTGGCTGCCCTGCAGTTCCCTGCTCATCCCCTCCCCATGACTCCACACTTACCTGGGACTCTCTGGCTCTCCCCAGCTCTCTGTCTAGAGTAGTTGAGTTTTGGAACATGGGCAGAGGGGGCTGGGACTAGTGCATCTTCAGATATCAGAGGACCACAAATTGCTGGTATTGGCCCCTTCGACCAGACTGACCTTACTGCAATACAAGCTTCCTAAGACCTGCTGGAGATAATCTTTGCCTGGAGAAGCATAACTTGGAGACACTTAGAAGTCACTTAGTTCATCTTTTCCAGCCTTGACATGCAGATTTAACATGGAT
The DNA here is from genome assembly GCF_000455745.1 of Alligator sinensis. Taxonomy (NCBI): domain Eukaryota; kingdom Metazoa; phylum Chordata; order Crocodylia; family Alligatoridae; genus Alligator; species Alligator sinensis. Next base: position 33,022 of record NW_005842837.1, read on the forward strand.
AAGGTAACAACTAATTTAAAACGTTAAATTAGTTGTTAGATAGAGTCTAATAACACTCTTACTGCTTGAAGAGTGCCACTAGGAATATCAGAGGAGTGAGGTTCTATTGTGTCAGTAATTGTGGCCCAAAGAAAGTAAGAACTTGACTGAGATGATTGGAAAAATTGGGTTAAACAAAATAGCCTACAAAGGATAGATCATTAGTAAGCAGTTAAAACTGTTCAATATATGCTACTTTATGAGCCAGGTGTCCGCTAACACTTTTGTAAGCTGCATGAAGAGAAGCTTAGTGTCTTTCAGCTGTGATGGTTACTTTATATTCTATTGGTACCCTGAATAAAATAATGCAGATGTACTACATTGCACAAAGCAAGTCAGGCTTAGTCGGCAGCTTTAACAATAAGCTAAGATGGTGTATGCATGCAGACTGTCACTACAATGTCTAATGTGTCAAGTTCTAAACTGGGCAGAGCACTTTGGTGAAAGGGAAATGGATGGGTAATGACTAACTAGGCAATTTAACAGAGATTTAGAGAGCTTGGAACAAGGTTCAGCTTATTAATGCCAGAATCACTTATAAGAACAAGTGTACAAGCTCCTATCCAGTGTTTGCCTGCCCATTGCTGAAAAGCTGGTACATACTTTGACAACTATTATGGCTGATGAGTCTATAGGCTTGTTTAACTGTACAAATAACATGTCATAGGGTTGTTTAGCATATGCTGTAGAACGAAGAAAGTGGTTAAAGTTCTTGCTTTCTGTTAAGAAATAACATACAAGGACAAATGGATCTAAAATGAATTGTTCTAATTAAAATCTAAAAAATATATTGTTAATTATACATGTTTCTGGTCTGAATTAAAATATATATCCAATCAATTTTAAATCCCATACTACTACTCAAGTGATGCAGTTAATTGATACCATAAATGCCAGAATCTGCCATCCTTACCTTGTAAAGTATCCTTCTCCATATGTAGTCCTACTGAAATCAAAGGGACAACTTGCAGAGTAAGGTGTTACTTGTCATGAATAAAGGTGAACATAAACTAGCCTTTTGTCTATCCATGTGTTTACAGCTTTCTGCTGGAGAGGATACAGCTTTCTATTACTAGTCTCTGTATTTTATCATGACCTGTTGTACCTATGGTAGGACTATCAGGAAAGCCAAGACACTGTTCGGTTTTAAAATCCACTATTAAAGCTGGTTTGACTTGATTTAATCTTGATTTATTTGAAAGATCATTGATTTTTCTTTACTGTGGGACTTTTGTTTTGTTTCCAATTTCTGAAGTGCTTTGAGTTGGCTTTCCTGCTAAAAGCTCTTTTATAAAATAAAGTTGTGGTGAAAAAAGCATTGCGTTGAGGTTACCTGGAGACATCACGACATGACATTTTCTCTTTAAAAGTACTATGCGAGAAGTAAACAGCAATACCAAGAAGAAAAATGTCCTTTTAAAAAGCACAAGCCTGCTACACAAGATAAGCAAAGGGGATAATGAATGTTATAAACCCTGAAAATTACTGCTTATTTTAGCAAAGTTTATATGTCAGAGAGGAGAAAAAGCAGATTAAAAGAACAGTCACTTGTGTACACAAAAACCATTGCTATCCCCCGATTAAAAAATATATGCCTGATTTTTCTGCTTAACTCCTATTTTTCAATATATGGATTGTCCTAATATTGATATTCATTCTACCAGTATCATGTATTGTCACCCAAAGTCAATGTATAGCATTGTCACTTGTCACACTGGGATCATAAAATGATCAGCATTTAGCACTTAGTAATTCTGTTTAATTTAAATCAACTGGACCAATTTGACAAAAGCAGCAATATCTGTATAAGAGCTTGGATTCAACTGAAGCTAAAATATAGCAGTACACACTGGTCCAGACTGCCTGTGGGGAGTGATATATAAGGTAGAGAACTTAGTCCAAACACCACATACATTCAGTCCTTAACATCTCTGCTGACACTGCCAAGGTTTTTAGTGATGGGGACACCTGTCTATTTAGGATTAGATTAAAATCCCTAACCCACACAGATTAGCAAACAGTTATCAGACAGAAATGGCCCAAATTCTGCCATTCTTGAGTGTACAAACCCCACTTGGTTTAAGGTGAAGTTTGTTCAAATAATGCCTATAGCATTTGGCTCGATGATTTTAAGTATCAGTCAGGTTTCAGTGGCACTGAACCGCCTGGAAAAAGACTGTAGCTCATTATCCTCTTGGTGGTACTAGCCTCTCGAATCTTCTTTCCTATAACCTTAGACTTATCAAATATTTTGCTATGTAAGGTGAGTGAATGTCTAAAGTAATGGTATGAGTGACTTGTGGATTTTCCATTGTAAATGGCAGATTTTGATATCTTCCATGTTGTAGAAAGATTTGCCTGCTGTTATAGTCATGGAAATGTAAATTTATAGTGATTTCCAAAAAGCATAATTGATGGTGATTTTCTATTGTATTAAATCATCTTATGCTTAAAAATACACTTTTACTGTCAAATCCTTATCCCGCTCCCCTTCCTCCACACACAAAAACACATGTTCAAATTGTGACAGTACAAACCCTTGGCACTAATCTTTCCTTCTCCAACTAGCCAACTCTATCTCACCTGGAGATAAGATTCATGACCCTGTCTTTCAGTATACTGACTGGCAGTGCAACTGCTGGGGAGTGATATCAGGAAGGCCTATATTCCATGAAAACACTGGTTCTTCCAGTTGAATACAAGACAAAAAAGAGAGATCTTATGCCTCCTCTCAGAATCAAAACTTCTTAACCACAACAACACTGAGCAGAAGAGGTGTCCCATGGTTCTTAAACCCCAGACATGTGAGTGGTCTAAGCCAGGTATACTCAACCTGCAAGCCAATCTAGCCACAGGTATTGTGTGATCCAGACCATCAGGTGGCATGGTGCCTCAGGAGCCCAATCCCAGTGCACAGGACCAGGCAGGGATAGTGTGGGGCCCCAGGGCCCAATCCTGGCACACCAGGTCCAATTTGGCCTACAGACCAGATCCCATGCCCATCATCTGTCGTACTGGTGAGAAGTGGCTAGTGGTGTCCCTCAGGGGTCCATGCTTGGCTCAGTGTTTTTCAACATCTTTATCAATGATTTGGATGTGGGGGTGAAGAGCTCACTGGCCAAATTCGTGGACAACATCAAGTTATGGGGGACGTATCACGCTTGAAGATAGGCTGCAGATACAGGCAGACCTAGACAGGCTGGCAAGTTAGGCGGATCTGAACCAGATGAAGTTCAACAATGAGAAGTGTAAAGTGCTCCATCTGGGGATGAACAATCCCCAACATACTTACAGGCTCGGTGGCACTGAAGTAACTAGCACCATGACTGAAAGGGACCTAGGGGTAATAATCGACCGCAATATGAACGTGAGCCATCAGTGCGATACTGTAGACAGCAGGGCAAACAATACTCTGGCGTGCATCAACCAATGCCTTTCAAGCAAAATGAAGGGAGTGATTCTTCTGCTTTACTCAGCATTGGTGATACCTCAGCTGGAGTACTGCATCCAGTTTTGGGTGCCAAACTTCAACAAGGATGTGGAAAGGCCTGAGAGAGTCCAGAGAAGAGCCACCTGTATGATCAGAGGCTTGCAAGGCAAGCCATACAAGGAAAGGCTGAGAGACTTAGGTCTCTTCAGTCTAAAAAAGAGAAGGCTGAGAGGGGACTTGGTGTAGTAGTTTACCACTACATCAGGGGAATACATCAAGGGCTCAGTGGAAAACTGTTCACCAGGGCACCTTTGGGGAAAAACAGGAGTAATGGCCATAAACTCCTGGAAGACAGTTTCAGGCTTAACAGTAGGAAAAACTTCTTCACAGTCAGGGTGTCCAGACTGTGGAATGAGCTGACTCCAGAGGTGGTGCAATCACCTACCCTGGAAATCTTCAAAAGGAGACTGGATGGTCACCTTGCTGGGGTCACCTGACCCCAGTTGTCTTTACTGCCTAGTGCAGGGGGCTGGACCTGATGATCTTGCGAGGTCCCTTCCAACCCCTAGCAATCTATGAATCTACGAATCTAGTTTGCAGGTTGAACCCACTGAGCAGTAAGAGGCAAAGCTTGAGGCACAAACCTGGAGCAAATTGCCTCATGATAGATGTGTGCATACAAGCAGACTGTGTTTAGCTGCCACATGAAAATTGGGAGGAAATTGTCTTTGATTTGCCCAGGAATAAAATAATTCTGAAGGCGTAGGTTGCTTTGCCCTGCTTCAGAGGGTGGAGGGCCTATGGCTATGGAAACATAAAGAAGCTAACTTGTGGGAACTCAAGCTGTCCCAGTTAAAGAAAATAAGGACCCATGCTCCAACCTGTTTAGAAATTGGTATGTGCCTTAGGTGAAGTGCAGACTTATACACTTTAACCCCCACCACCCCAAATGTGATCTTCCTAGGAAATTCCATTGGAGTTCCACTAAGTTCCCTAAACCTAACTCCTGGCCCCCTAACCATCTGCCCTCCTGAAAGGCAAAGCTGTAACAGTAGTAGCATACCATCTCAGTACACTGAGAGGATAAGTTGGCACAGGACTAGAAACTAGTCCACTTCCAATGGTTAGTCAGCATTAGTTTACTTGAGTTTTGAACACACAGTATTCTTGCCAGACCTACCTCACTCCTCTTATTTGCAGAATCACAAGCAGGAATTCTCCAGAATTATTTCATTTGTTAGATCTAAGTCTCTGAGTCATATTTTATACTTGGAGATAAGTTAATGAAAATTTGGGTTAAAGACAAACTGGACCTTTGATTTTACATTTCCTTCAACTGACAGTTTTAAAAAATGTATTGCTTATTTGTTTATTTTTAAGTGCCTGCACATGATTATAAGCCAAATGATTACAGTCATTTTAAAGACAAACCTGGCTTAATGTCAAAGTAGACATCTAGACAGTGATTACCTTTGATAACAATGGTACGCTTGGCTTTAGGACCTAAGCTCTCACACACACACTCAAGGAAGAAAAAGAAGAAAAATGTTCATTTCTAAAAGATAAACCCAACAGCAGAGTTGATAGACAAGACATGTGATAGGCAGCTGTGGGACTTAAAGGTCATCCCTAAACATGAAACACATTTACCCTTTTAGTTACTACACCGTGAGCTTGTTCAGGCGACAAACCCTTGAAATTTCACCGTTACCCTTCTGTGTTGAGTTACATTGCTAATTTAGATGCCTGGTGATTATGCTATGTTATGATACGAATTTAAAGGTCAATGGATTCATGAAATTACTTTTTGGTTGCTCATGTGACAGTCTTTTTGCCACTTTCAACCGAAAACTGAATAGTTGATCATTTTGCATGTTACATGAGAAAAAAAAAGCCAGAGCATATAATGCTTCACTTGATCAGATGCATTTTCTTCCTGTTTAAAAAATATAAATGGATGGTTAATAAACTGCAAAACAAATAAAATGCCAAACAGGTTTACATTTCACAATTAAATATTAACTTCATATATATGCAGAATAAACCAAACTCAAAAAACTATTTACCATGTAATCATTTTTAAATCTGTAGAGTCCATATGCTTCTTTCCTGCATAGGGGTAAAATGTACTTGCAAGAAGAACAGGAGATATATTTTAAAATGGTGTTTACAAACATTTGTTTGAATTCCAAATGTCTGTTTGCTTTAACCATGCTCAATTCCTTTTATTTGATAGTTGCAAATATTTGCAGAAACAAGTTTTGCTTATAAGAATGCTTGGGGAATTACAGTTTCTTCATGTGGATACTTATTCATATATGAAGAAGGGCATTCATGCATGGACATGAGTATTTATTATTTTTTATTTGCTATTCTATATTATTCCCCTTTCAGTCACCCAGTTGGGGAGCTGAAACAATACCAGGTGACACATGGCTAATCACACTCAACCAATACTGAATAGTTAAGGGAAACAATTAACAGGCTGAAATGTGCTTGAATTGCTAATGCAAGATTTGCTAATGCAAATTTTTAGAAATAAAAATAATGGTTTGTGAACAATCCAAAAAAACAAAATAAAGGTCTACATTTATCAAATGCATTATTTATTTTGAGTAGTTTGGATTATAAACCTCTGCCTTTCTTCTCATGCTGCTCTACCACTTGCTCTGCACAGCATTCTGGATCTGGGAACACTGTGCAATGTGAGATTGTGAGTTCCAACACTTGTATTAAACCCAGTTGTGTGCCTTCCTTCCATACTCCATAGACCTATGCTCTTAGAGCATCTATACATGGGCTCTGGGGTGGAGGGAGGATTTAATTGAGAAGCCTCTGAGAGCTGCTCAGATTAAAATGCCTATAGCATCACATGTATTCATCATCTCATGCTTCAAAATGGTGGAGGGGGTGCTTTAACTAAAGCTCATTTGATGAGATTTAGGTAAAGTGCCTCTGCCACCATTTTGAGGTGTGGGGATGCTGAATTGATGTGGCCTGGAGGCTGCTAGAGCATGCTAATTGTCATGCTCCAGCAGACTCTATTAATCAAGTTTGCTCTGATATGTGCTAATTAGCATGCATCGGAGCAGATGTGCATAGGTGCATAGGTGGCCTCGGCCCTTGAACTTGAGGCTGTTTAGGGGCTGGTTTGAGAAGGGTATTTTCTGGGTAGTGTATCTTATTTGACAGTGTGTATCTATCATTTATCTGAGTCCAGCAGCTCATATAGTTACTATGCAGGAGCTGTTGATGGATATTCATTGTAGGAGATGTCACCACAAAGCCCATTTCCACCAATGTTCTTTTAAAAGTTAGTGTGTAGTGTGTGTGTGCGGGGGGGGGGGGGGGGGGAGGAACTGGGCTCAAATTGCCCGTTTTTTAAATTTTAGCTATACAGGCCTATGTTGCTGCTTAATTTGCAAAAGCAGCTGCTGGATGTGTGTCTGCACAGGAGGTGATTTTTCACTACACCCTATAACTAATTTTATTTGATCACTTGTTACCTGAGATCAGAATTACCCAATTAATTTCTTGTGGAAAATTGAACAAGCAACAATTTGGTTCTCCAACAGATTTTCTGAGAGTGCGTAATTGATTTGGCAAAGTAAATACTAACAATTAAACAATAGCACAATGTGAACCATCGCATCTTTACTTACAAGCAAGTGCTCATTTGCATAATTTGCATGTGTAATAATTTGTGGCAATTAAGAGCTCACTTTTACAAGGAACTGAATATTCTTAACTTAGATTTAGTAAAGCCCTTACAGTGTGTTTGCTTAATTTAAGCAGAGATAGTCACTGAATACTCAGCACTTTACCAGATGGGGCCTCAAAATGGTTATTCATTATACTTTATCTAGGGAAATAATTTTGAAATAGACATAGTCTTTGCATTTGATGTTACCTGATTTTATAAAGAAAAAAAAGATTCCACGTTTGTGATTCTGCTGTTCGGCCACTGCTGTCAGTATTGCCCTGCGTAATGTACCTTACTGCTGATGCTTCCTGTAATCTATTTGCTGTTGCATAGAAGCTGGAATAAATATAAATTATTGCTTCTGCCTGGCATTTTGCTGGCATTTTCCTTACTATGAGGTGGCTGTAGAACCTGAAGCATAAAGAAGCATGAGCATGAAGGCCCATCCCCACACAAGAACTCTGAAAATGCTTTTTTGGTATATTTAGAACCAGGCTCTGGTATACCATGCTTTGGTATATTTTTACACATGCTCCAGGAGTGGGAGGGAGCTGCTTTAATTAAAGTGCCACCATGTCCCCTGAATCTGCATCCCCACACTTAAAAATGGTGGCAAGGAAACTTGAATTAAAGCTCATGCGATGAGCTTTAGTTCAAGCACCACCACCATTTTTAAGCATGGGGATACTGATACATGAGGCACAGGAAATTGCTGGAGCGCAGTAATTGTCACGTTCCAGCAGACTCACTCCAGATTAATTGAGTCTGCTCTGATATGCAGTGCATTGAAGCAGCCTCCATGGTAGTGTATAGGTGCCCATACGTGCTGACTTTTATTTGTGCAGGGGGGAGCCAAGATGATGGACATGTGGAAAATTTTATGCATTTCAGATGACTGCCCTCTTTCCAAGGGGGGCCAGGGGCCTTAGGCCCCCACATACTTGACTCCTGTGTTTAGAAACACTAAAACATCTTGGGTGAAATCATGACTCTCTTATCCTCCTTGATAATGTTTACATTGACTTCAATAGGACCAGCATTTCATCTCTTATTTGTGGTTTATTTTAAAGTGTGGTGAAGGTTTGGCCACTCTTACTCATTTTTTGAACTGATTAATTAATCTTATAACTGGGCAAGATATATTTGAATGAGTATCTATAGTGATCTAGCACCTGAGCCTGCAATGTGATATGCCCTCTTTAAAGCTAAATGGGTTCTCCATGGATTCATGATTCCTCATGTTGAAAAATAAGAACCTTAAAATCCAACAGGAAAAAGCCCCCAAAATCATCATTGGGGGGAAGGATATAGCTGCCTACAGTGTGCTAATTTTAAAACCCATTCTGATCAACTGGACTTAATGAAAACAGAAAGTTTACAATGTATCTATAAACAGCAAGAAGGACATACGAATACATCTATGTAGTGGGATAAATTAATATTCCAATGCAAAGACCTGTTTTTAGGTTTTCTGCTTCATCACCAGCAGCACAGTATTAACTGGAATTTCTCTTTATGATGATAAAGAAAAGAGATTTTTCAAGGGCATATCAGTCCTTCATATCTGCAATACACATAATAATTAGTTAATATTTGTAAAGCACTTTCAAGATGAGAAGAATAGTACCGGGCTAACTGTTCTTATTTCCTTGATATATTCAACTGAATATCAAGGTTTTGAAAAATAGGGTATTTTACCTGGCATATTTTATATAAGACATAATAAATATTGGTAATAATAACCCACTGAAAGCTTTCTATGAAAAAGTATGGAATACGTGTGGTTGGATGTATGTAATCAAAATCATTTTGTTATGCCAGAGTAATTCAGTGTGGTTCACATGTGCAAGCTGGGCAGTTGACTTGTTGAAGAGTACAATTTGAAATGCAAAGAAATGCTGCCACAGCATAGCTTTTATAACAAGAGACCTTGCTAGTAACCAGAATGCTTTTTTTCCATTTAAGGTTACCAGATCTTTGTATAGTCAGTGCTATATGTAGAAAGTAATATAGAGGGAATAAATGGCACATCTGTGCTAAAGCATATCTCATTTCTGAAGGGCCAATTTAGAAGTCTTTTTGAACTTTGCAGGAAGATTTTCAAACAGAGGCAATTTGAGTGCATAACAGGAAATATGAGCACTCAATTATGATGTTTTTGCAGTGTGAAGGTAGGCAGCCATGATGTAGTAGAAATGTTTTTAAGTGAATATTGTACATGTACATGTTAAGTAATATTGAAAGGGAGTGAATCCAGTGCTCCAGGGCAAAAAGTAGGATGTTTATGTAGCCAACCAACTGTCACGAGTCAGGGCAACAGTCATACTTCAATCCTGACCTTGATTACCTGAGTAGGATTGACTGCTAATGGCTTAAGGACCTCCAGCTGGGCACAGTTACCCACTTGAGTGTGACTGTCTGGATATAAAGCAGCTGATTTCTCAGTATTCCTGAGTCTGTTCAATGTGATGGATGCCTCTCTGTTGGCTCCGTGGCCTTAATTTGACAGTCACTCATGTCCTGCTCTCTTACATTTGACTCCCCATCTCATGATTCTCTACAGTGTCACTGCCCACATTCCCATTGTCCCCTGACATGAATGAAGGAAGGAGAGTGGATGCAAATTCCAGTGCTTTATCCAAATGAACCAAAATGGAAATATGGCATGGACTCTACAGTGTTCTGTAATCATACATCTAAGCAGAATAGCTTATCATCATAAAAAGAGCACAGAAACTCAGGGTTTCTCTAAAATTAATTGTCTACTGCTACCTGGCCAGTTCAAGTGACCTGCACCTACATGCATCACATCTAGACCCAGTACGATCTTGTTCTACTGGACTGTACAACTTGGATTTTGGCTCCTGTTCCTAACCCAGTTAGGAATCATTCCTAATCCAATGATTCTGATGCTGTTTCTCCCTTTTATTTAATGCAGGGCTGTCCAACTTCTAAGTGGCTAGAGGCTACATTAGCAGGGGCTGCACAAGAGGGGCTGCACCACTGGAGCCATGAGCCCCCAGGGCTGCATGCCACATGCCCGTGCTACACTGTGCATGTAGTGCCCTCTGCTGCACCATGCCCTGCTACTATACTGCACCCAGGAACCTCTCCTCCACTGCACTGCATGCCCAAATACTCCACCTCACTGTAAGCTGCCTGGAGGCTGGCTGCCCTGCTGCATCATGCCTTTCAGATGCCTGGGCCACAGGATCCCCCACCACTGAAGGCTGTACTGTGCTGCACCACTCTATCCTCTGGGATGGGGAAGAGGAAGCTGGAGGAAGGGAGAGTTCAGAGATTCTAGCAGCCAGAGAAAAGGGAGAGCAGTATCTGGGTGAGAGCCCAGGGGCTACAATTTAACCCATCATAGGTTTCATGCAGCCAGAAGGCTGCCAGGTGGATAGCTCAGATCTAATGAATATTAAATGCAAAATATAGTGAATCTTTCAGTGGATTATATGCTGCCTCTGACCTGCTCTCCTTCTGGCTATGCATGCCTTCCTTTGTTGACTGCCAAGTGGGCCAGTTCCAGGAGGAAGGCTGGGTTGGTGATGACCTGACCACCAGGCTCTTAGGCTAAAAGTTCAAAGGTCCTCCTCTGCCATTTTATTTTGGACAGCTATCCATAACTTGGGTGATCCTGTTCCATCCCAGATAGAAACAGAACTAAAATCTGCATAAATGCAACATAAATGATACCTAAGTTCATAAAAGTAAAATAGGATTTGGCTCATAGTGTACAAACAAAGATCACTCTTGACTTTTGGAAAATTATAAAAGTCCAAAGTGCTACTGATCTACCTCATCTCAATTGTCTCCAGCAACAATTTCATTGTATGCCTCTCACCATTCTCTGATCTTTGTACTCCACATTGTATTCATAAAACATATGTTTCCTGTACAATTGTCCAGACCTATAACAAAAATAAGGACCTGTACTCTTAGAATACTCAACACCCAGACTGTTTGGGGGACTTTAGTATGACTAAGGAGCAGTACTGAGAATTTCTTAGGCAGACAAGATTCCTTGGGTGAATTTGATATATTTTATTAGACCAACCCAAAAAGTTGGAGAAAAGTTATTAAGCAAGCTTTCGGGTTCAAAAACCCTTCGTCAAGCTAAGGAAGTTTCAGCAGTTGGTGTGTGCTCTTCCTGGATGGAATGAAAAGTAAACAAGCCAGGGGCTGGGCTGGCCTGGGGAGTCAGTTACCAGGCAGATTATAATGTATAAAAAATCCAATGTCTATGTTTAGTCCATGATCTCTAGTATCCAGGAGGTTGAAGAAATGGAGCTCATAGGCTCGTCTCTGGGAAGTGTTGTGTAAGTTTCCCTTGAGGATAAGGACTGAGAGATTGGAGAGAGAGTGGCCCTCCTGTGAGAAATGTGCCCCCACCAGTAATTGGGTATTTCTGTCTTTGATAGATTTCCGGCGTGCATTCATTCTGGTGCACAGTTGTTGTTTGGTCTCTCCTATGTATTTTCCATCAGGACATTTGGTGCATTGGATGCGGTATATTACATTTCTGGAGGTGCAGCTGTAAGATCCTGGGATGCTGATGGCTCTGTTGTGGGGTGTAGTAATAGTGGGGGTGGTGGAGATGTGTTGGCAGGTTTTGCATTTCTTGTCCTGGCACGGTCTGGATCCTTTTGGTGTGTTCTGGGCTTGACGAAGTTTTCTTCTGGTGATGAGGTTGGTGAGGTTTGGTGCTTGTTTAAAGGCTAGGATGGGTGGCTCTGGGAAGATCTTTTTAAGAATAAGGTCTCTATCTAATATGGGTTGCAATTTTTTGAGGATTTTCCGTACAGGTTCAAGGGAGGGGTTTACACTAACAAAGTCTTCTGTAAATGGTGGCCTTGATTTCTGTAACAGGGAGCGAGAGGGCTCCTATTTAAGAGAACCCAGCAGGCCAACCTGACTCTATGGAGCTGCGGTGGCAGGAGCTCAAGCTGGCTCTTAATTAAAAGGGGAGGCTCCTATGTGCCAGCTGACAGAAAGAAGGTTGGGGCTTTGAGGCAAATAAACTCAGGGCCTAAACAAGAGCCAGCATTCTGACCCCGTCCTCTCCTCCCCGCACCCCGCCCCGCCCTCTGCTGGCTTTGCTGCTGAGGCAGCTGCTTCCTAGCAGTGGGTCTGAGTCCCACTTCTTGCGGGTGGCAGCCGGTGTGGGGAGGTGGGTCTCAACCGGCCTGGATCCCACAAGTTTGTTTGCCTAGGGCCCACTAAAGGGTCAGTCTGTGACAACCAGAGGACTGGTAGTTGCAGGAGAGTATGACAGGAGGCCATACAGGGGTACCTGGGAGGAGCTCAACATTTTCAGCCCTATCAGGGCTAGGCTCCAATTGAGAGGACCAGGGCCTGAGCCCCAACAGGGCAGTCAGGGCAGGCTCCAGCCATGATGACCAGGTCCTGAGCCCCAACATAGATGAAGGGGCACGCTCCAACTGAGAGGGCCAGGGTCTGAGCCTCAAGCAGATTGAAATGGGCTGAGGGCACAAGCAGAGTGAGATAGTTTAAGGGCCAGACTAGGCTGAGACTCAGAAGTTGGACCAGAGGAATTATGCCTAGGCTGGAAGTTAACAGCAAAAGTAACCAGCAGGATAAGCTAAGAGGGCTGAAGTCCATAAAAGCTGGTGCATGGATCTAGAGTAATATTTGCAAGGCCTGGGCATGGCTATAGGGATAGAAGGAGGCCAGAAATCCCTTCATGTGACTGGTGCCCTGGAGCACTGCTGGATGCCCCACTTATTGCATTATAGAACAGAAATGGGGATCATCTGGGTATGGGAAGAATTCACTGGCCAAGGCAGACTAGGGCTCACACAGGACCCTGGGGCAGCTGTCATTCTACAACAGAAAAAAAATCATCAAGGTTTAGCAGGAAAGAGGAAAAGGAAGGGTACCCTGGGGAGCCAAGAGGGGCAGGAGCCACCAGGGGCTGAGTGGGGCAGGAGCAACCCCTAAGGCATGGTCCCATCAAAATTTCAAGTAGCAGCTATTTTTTGATGTGTCGCTGTATCTTGTGAATTTTTCATGATGTGACTGTATTCTATAAAAAAGTCCTTAATCTCACATTTGTTTCTCAACAAACCATGCCTATTTGACCCCTCAACCTAAGGGTACAGGTTTGGCTACAGCTTCTAGTACTTAAAAGCCTTAATTATTACTAGTGAGTACCCTGTAGGGCTCTTATAAAAAGGTTAAGCACTTCAGTCTCAGCTTCTAGACAAACATTTTATTGAAACTAAGCAATTTATGTATTTATTCCCTTCCCCACCCTTTTAAACTGGTACTTTGCTTAGTCAATTTTTATTTGGTGATTAAATATTGAAATGGGCTAACGGTTTTCAGATCTGATGAATTATCTCATTATGAGTATGTATCTGCATCATCTGACATAGGCAGAAAGTGAAAGTAAATACCAAACAGAAAGAGCAAGCACCAACAGTAGGTGGTAGAACCCTAAGGGGTGGCATCATTTAGGAAAATAATTGGGGGGCAACCCTCTATTGTTGTGAAATGTTTCGCTTAGAGATCCATAGCTAGAATTTGGAGAATGAAAGAGCAACATGAATTTAAGAGCTGCCTTCTGAATGCTGAGTTTTCCTTTAACACTTTTTGTTCTGGTCTAAAGGCTGACCCCAGCAGAACCTGAACACCTCTTGTAAGATCCTCAGTGACTTCAGTGCACATTCAAATAGTTCAAAGTGTTGAGCGCAGATGGCATTGAGGGTACTTGTCCGAGGTCTCTGGGCTTCAGACTTTATTTATTTACTTTACTAGGAGAGAAGAAGCTGAAGGACTTTTCAAGAGAGATAATGCAGAAGAGTGTTTTGAAAACTCTGAGGCTACTAGAAATATGAGATGAGTAATAGACTGAATCCTTAGCAGTAGTCCAACTTATCTGATCTTCCCTCAGAATCTGATTCTGTCACATTTCTGTTGAGACCTACACTACTTGGTGAGGAGTCCTATTGATTTCATGACTGATAGTGACAGAATGGGCCCTCTTAAATTTCATACTGCACTCATCACCATGGTATCTCTTTGGAATTACAGATAAGGGGCCTGATTCTGATCTTTCTACCCATTTCACACTACTATAACTACTGATTTCAAAGGAATGACTCTAGTTGCATACCAGTGTGAGAGTAGAATCAAGCTCAATTTAATCCTAGTATACCTCTCCTAAAGTCAATAGAGTTAGTCCAGCAATTAATTTACCACAGATTGTGTCTTCCTTTCTTAGCTGATAAAATCAAATGCTATGCTTCTGAATAATTCTTAAAGCCACAATAGTAGGAAGACAAATGTGGATAATAGATATTGGAGAGAGAAAGAGTCTTAATTTTTGTAGATTTAGAACATGAAGTTTTATTTTTCCTATTTTAATTTTTGTTGTGGTAAGAACTATGAAAGCATATAGCAAATGACGTTGCTATCCCAAGGAACTTTCAGTTTTTAAGGACAAAACATCAGATGATGAGAAAAGCAAGTAGTCAAATGGGACTGAGCTGAAGTTAGCAAAGGCAGTAAGATATGCACAATTATTACATGATTATGAAACATACTTTATTATACTACACACAAAAACCTAACATTAAAAACCATTTTTAAAGTTACAAAATGAATCACTCTGAAGTTAGGAAGTAAGATGACCAAGGCAACCTTAAATTCGCCCCTTGGGTTTATGTATTATGAAATAGTTTTTACATAATGATGTAAACTACTCTTCCACATCAGCATTGCTTCACTCACTGCACAGGTTGCTCACTGAAAATAAAGTCATGTGTATTTATGAAATAATTAGATATATAATGGTGAGTTCCATGGAAAATCCCATGAGAAAATGAACAATTGTGTCTTCACAACATCATGTCATCAATTGGTTAATTAGTAGGTTCATGACATATACCCCTATTTACCTGAATTAACAGATGATGTGGTAATAGCTGCAAAGTGTAAGGGGGGTGGAATATTTTGCTAGTGGGTTTCAGAGATATTTGCTGATAATAAAGGAATGGTAAGACTCAGGAATCTTGGGTCTGGCTCTAGAGGAAAGAGAAGACTTCTGCCCACTATATGATATCGTAGCATTCCATTTTGATTACGGAAAAATGTGGATTTGGGGTTACTTTTTTTAATCTGAAAATAGGGGATTTTTTTTTATCAAAGAAAACCAGGATCCCTGCTCATTTTCAATCCAAGTTCTCTAACTAAGCTACTTGTAGTCTACCTTACTGAAATTAATCATCCACATACCTGTCTCTTTATGCAGCATGTACTAGTTTTATTCCTCTCCCCTCCCAATGCCCAGTATTCTTGTTCAGCCATTCCTAATTCTCCTGCTGTATTTTTGGCTACTCTCCTCATTTCTCACTATTACTCTTCCCCAGTATGTCTTCCTACGTCTGCCACACACATTCCACATTGCTCCTTTGTCTCAGCCCCAAACTCCTGTAATTGGTTTCTTGTTCAAACTCAGTGCCCAGTCTCTTTGCTCAGCCAAAGCACTTTCCCCATAACCATAAATCCTTGTTAGATACTGCCACCCCCTTGTTTTCTTTCCCCTCACCCCCTGGGTCTTGTCCTCATCTCCTTATTTAGCCATCCCTAGTATCTCCTGGATCTTCATCTGAGTTAACTTTGTATCCTTATCTACTGGTTCTATGTCCTATCTCTATTCCTGGCCTCAGTCTTCTTTTACAGCTGGTCATATCCTTCCCCAGGTTTATAGTCCTGATAATTTTGACCTCCCTATCACCTGAATTCCTAGTCCAAGGTTTTGCTCCTTGTTTAGTTCTGCTCTCCCTCATCAGCAAGTACAACTTTTATCTTATTTATTCTAATCAAGCAGCTATATCCTTCACTCAGACAGGAGTGTCACAAGCAGTAAAGGAAAAACTAACCCTAATTCAGGTGTCTACGGTCTAGATTCAGCATACTTGCACAAATCTAGAGTTATAATTGAAGAAGAAATCTTGGACAGTTCCAGCCTTAGATCATTGTCAGTGCAGATGGAATCTTTGAGGAATTTAACTCCTAAAAATCTCTATCAAGCATGTGCTACCTGTGATTTTTCAAAATTTTTTATCTTAGGTAAATGTGGATGTATTTTCCAAGTGCATGTTTTCCACTGTTGCCTGAGTTCTTGATTGATAGTGTGGAAAGCTAGCTTATTTTAAAGTAGAGGTCTCAATAAGTTTTTAATTGGGCAAAAACATGCATTTTCCCTAGCTCTTTTCTTTGAATGTTTGAACCTTTTTGCCTTTTTTTTTTTATTCAGCCTGGGATAAATCTCAATTGTGGCTATTTCATGCCAGATGGTTAACATTTGGAAAACACCTTAGCACATAGTGTTATAACAGGAACTATTTAACAAGGACCTGGTAGGCAGTGCTATCATTGCTTATATTTCTCTTGCTTTTTAGTTACTTCCACCAATTTAAACAAAGTTCTGTTTTTAAATTAATTAGGTCAACGCACTGTGTGGATATATTGCTGCCAGCTTATATCTGGCTTATATTGAATTGGTCCTGTCAAATTTGTCACAGAATCCAACTAACTCAATGAAAATCCATTCAAGTGTCAAGAAAGGACTCACACCAGCTCAATTAAATCACATGTACAGTTATTCCATTTAAAAGGGGGCATCCTGTGTATAGACAACCTCCTAACCTACAAAGAATTCAAAAATATATCTCCTAAAATGTCTTTCTTTAAATTATTTATGTATAGTCTTTATTTATATTCTTCAGTAGAATTAATAAATAGTTTAATAAAGTTAAAACCACAAGTAAATATTAAGGATAGGGACAGTCATAGCACACAAACTGGTTTAAGTGATCATAAACCATTTTAAGCCTGTAACAGAGCAGATGTTCAGTGCATGTAAACTGGCTTCAGAATGACCAAAACTGGTTTAAGATAGGCCTGGATGACTGTAGTATCAAACTTAACTGATTTAGGTTAAATTGGTGTATTCAAATTCTGTCCCGGATCCCTTCCACAGTCAAGTTAATTCACAGTCCTCCAGCATCCCAGGATGCTTTGCATCTTCCCTGGAAACCCCACACTCACAGGGTTGGCAAACTAGCCTTGGCCCATGCTGTCTGTTCCAGATGAGTAGAACTGGCTCCACATCTGGGCTGTCACAGAGCTAAGACAGCAAATCTTCTTTTCTGAAGCCATAGTCCTGCCTTTGCCTGTCATCCTGGCAAGGTGGCGGAATACAGCTGCCTTCCCCAACCCTCACTCAGTTCCTGGTGTATGAGGATTTCCTCCAGGCCTGAGCCAGTTGCTGATGTGCAGTTGGGAAGGGGAGGAGGAAGTCCATCCAGCCCAGGGCTGACCCAGATCCCTGAGCCTCAGTGCGGATTCCCAAGCCCCAGGCAGGTTTCCCCAGGCCCTGCTGCTGGTGCAGAGGGGGAATGCCCCTCTCCCAACCCTCAGCATGGTCTGCCACTGGTTTAGTCTTGTCCCTACAGGTGTGGGGACCAGAAGAATTCCTCAGCCCATGGCTGAGCTGGTGTTGGGCATCAGCCCACATGGAGGGGTCCCCATGCCTCAGTGAGGGGGTTCCCCTACCTGGAGCAGAGTCCCCTAGGCACTGGTAGAGGGGGAATTTCCCCCTCCCACCCTGTAGTACTGTCCAATGCCAGTTTAGCCCAGCCCTCTCACAAGTGTGGGGGGAACAGTGCCTGGGGCCAGCTTGGAGCCCCATGCCTTAGTGGGGATTCTCCAGCACTTGGCAGGTTCCCACAAGGCCTGACACTGGTACAGGGTGGGAGGGGGAATTCCCTCCTCGCACCTCTGTACAGTCTGGCAATGGCTTAGCTCCACCACCACAGTTGTGGGGATGCAGGGGGGGCAATAGTACCTCCAGCCTGGGGTTGAGATGGTGCCAGACTGCACTGAGGGGCAGGAGGGGGGAATCCCACTTCTGCATCAGTGGCAGGGCTTGGGGGACCTTGCTTAGGGTGGGGATCCCCTCCCATGCGGGCTGATGTTGGGCACTGGCTTGGCTCTAAGATGGAGAACGTGTTCCCCACTTTGGGGTTGGAGTTATGCCAATGCTAGACCATGCTGAGAAGTGGTAGGGAGGAATTCCCCTTCTGCACCAGCAGCAAGGCTTGGGGAAGCCTGCCTGGAGTGGAACTAAGCCTGTTCCAGGCCATGCTGAGAGGTGGGAAGGGGAACTTCCCCCTCTGCCAGTGTTAGGGGGATACTGTTAAGGCATGGGGAACCCCTGACTGTGGCACGGGAGTCCCCCCATATGGGCTGGTGATGCCCTGTGCTGGCTGTGCCCCAGGCTGGTGGGACTGTTCCCTTGCACCTGTGGGTTGGCACTAAGCCAGCACTTGACCATGCTGAGGAGTGAGAGGGGGAATTTCCCCTTCTGCAGGGCTTGGGGGATCCTCCCCAGAGTGGGGGAACTTCAGCTGAGGCATGGGGATTGCCCCACATGAGGTGGTACCCTGTGCTAGTGGGCCCCAGGCTGGGGGAACCATTTCCCGCCTGCATGGAGGGGACAGTAGAAGATTAGGGAGCATGTGCTGGGCGGCCAATCAGGGATGGGCCCCATTCAGCTGTATGTGGGTGCCCTCGGCTTTGGCCAGCAGGCTGGGAGCCATGCTCTAGTGCCCCCTAGCTTCTGGTTTGGGCCACTGCAGACATCTGGCTGCCTTTCCAGATTCATAAGTGCATGTCAGTTCATTTCATTATCGGTTCAATATATGCTGCTTAGAGTAACCAGTGAAGATTGAATTGATTTGGCCTTGGACTTTTTGACTGTCTGTACTTAGCCTAAAAGTTGAAGCCTGATTTCTTGTACATCACAGTCTATTACATTTTACCCTGATACCAGATACTGAACCTGATTATTTTAGCTATAGCATTTCAGTCATCGGGAGATAAAAGGTGCCTCTACAAAATGAAGCAAACAGGTGATTGTAGCAGGGGCAGGCATACTTGTGATAGTTGAAATTAGCTATAATGTAGCTGTAGCAGTAATGATGCAGGAGTATTGGGCATTTAGCACATACTAGCAATGAGAATGCAGAATGTCTGAGAGCCCTATGTATGCAGTCTACTTGTTAACATGTGCTGCCATATTTCTATTACTCTTGTTACCCATATGTAACCCTTTTTGGGAATCTCACAGTGGATGCACTTGTGTAAGCCCTTGTACATTTCTTTATGTGAATCCTTTAAGAAAGTGAGGCCTACTTACTCTGGCTCCAGCACCCAGAATTATAAAATAAATAAGGCAGGAAAAGTGAGTCATTAGGTTCAGGCCACTATGTTACAACAGGGGTCAAACTTACTTGAACCCTGAACCAAATCGCAACTGCAGGAGATCCTCCCAGTTCGGATCTATGGGGCCAGCAGCAACTGCAGGAAGTCTGCTGGTAGTGGCACAGGTCTATGTTTTGGGGGTAGCTTGGGTCCATCGTCTGAAGGAGGTGTAGGTCCAAGTTTGGCCAGCAGCATGAATCTGCTTTCATGTGGTGGTGGCAATGTGGGTCTGAGGCCAATGTCTGGGGTCAGGTGGTAGAAGGGAGAGTAAGGGTGCTAACCCTGTGACTGATGATCATGTCCCATCAGGGCTCAGGAACTCCAAATTCTGTATCAGGCCACACCACAATAGCTCTGCCCCACAATTTTGGGTAGCCCACTGGACTACTTGAGGACTGGATGGAACTGTTCTACAGGTCAGCATACCAGACACACTTGTTGAGAGTTGTGTTATAGTTTCAGAGCTGGTGCTGCACACCTCCCAGCTCCCAGATGTTTAGCTGTCCAGGGCTAGGGAGATGTATCGAGTGAGGAAGACATGTTGATGTCTAGCTGTCCAGGGCTCCCTAGGCATTTGGCCAGGAAAACATTTTAAGTGAAATAAGCATGATAATGCAATGAGCGATTGGAGTAAAGACTATGGAAAAGACTATGACTATATTATAAATTATTAAGTGTTATTGTTTAGTCAAAGGATTCAGGCATCACTGAGTGGAACTGTGCAGAGGATATTGGGAAGAGGACATGAAGGGGTATTTGCTCCTGTACCATCATAGTAGGAGCTATAACAAGATTCTTACTGCTGGTTAGGCATCACATTTCAACATCTATCGTGAGTATCAGAATTAGAAACAGAATACTAGCAGTAGTTTTAATAATGCTGTATGAAGAGACAAGATCACTTCTCTACTAGTTAGTATTGTATACACTTACATTTTGAACTAAACCTGTTTTAATGCATGACTGTACTGAGAGCTCGTGTTGAGGCAATGTTTGCATGTACATTATAGGAATTCCGGTTCGGCTATTATTTACCTAACAGATTGTTTAGAATCACTTTGGAAATGTTATAGTGCACTGAGTGAAAATATTTCTCTCAAATAAATGCAATATTTTACCTGGTACCTTACTAGAGCTGTTACAATCTATTGCACACAACTATATTTATCACTCTAAAAGTTGATTTTGACCAGCTTTACTACAAGAAAATGGAAAGTAACAGAAGAAGATCAGATGTGCAGTGATGTATAGCAGTGAATTTTTTGAGAGACGTGATCATATGGCATATCCATCTGAAATTAATTTCTAGCCTTAATGTCTGCATACTAAAAATCTTAATGAAAATTGTATTTACAAAGTTACTGAGCATGCACACTAGCTGATAGTGACGCCTCAATCAGTTTTTTAGAATGCTAAATGCTATTCACCACAATACACATTAAAAATAATGCACTGAACTCAAAAGCCACTGAAAATCATAGCCACTGAAGTTAATGGCTTGGCTGATACTTTTATTCTTATGGGGCTTGTCTACACATGCACTTTACTATGGAGTTGACTAATTTGCTCTGCAGTAAAGCGTCGCCATCTACACAAGTACCAGTATTAGGGCACAGTAATTTAATTAACTGTGCCATAAGATAGTACTGTTGGGGACAGTAGTATCTTACAGTGCAATTACTTACTGTGCCAAAGTACACATCTAGATGGTGACTGGGGCTGGCTGGGACATAAGGATTTAAAAGTGTGGGAGCTGCCTTCCACCCAGCCCTGTACTTTAGTACCCTTGTCCCCCATCCAGCCCCTCTACCACCTAACACTTGCACCAGGAGCCTGGAGCTGACCCCCTGAACCCTGTTCCAGCCCAGGGCTGCTCCACCCCAGCTCAAACTGCTGTGGTCCCAGGTGCAGCATCTGCCATTAGGTCACCATGATAAACTCCAGAGGAGACTACATCAGAGTTTATCACATCACCTTAATGACATGTGTAAATGTACCCATGGTATAATATTTTATTCCCTGAGGAATTTCACTGAAACTGATGGGACTGCCTACAGATGAAGGAAGCACACAGTTTAAAACTTGTGCCTTTTGAGCCTGATTCCAAAAATACCTACTGAAGCTAATATAAACACTCCTATTTACTTCAAGCACAGAACCAGATGTCTAGAGCACTTATTGTGTCAGGCAGTGGAACTCTCAAGCATGCTGTGCTGTTCCTTATATGCTGTAACCCAAGTGGAAGTAACCTATTTGTATACACACAATACCAGCACTAGGGTAGGCTAATTTATTTATTCGGTTTAATGCTGCCCACCCAAAAGGAGGCTAAAAAAGACAGATACATGATAATGAAAGGCAAATATTAAAATAATAAGGAATAGAATAAACTCCACATGCAATGCCCCTAAATTTTACCCACCCCCACTTCCTGCTAAAGATGTGCCAAAATAAAAAAGATCTTAGCTTCTAAAAATCATTATGATTGGGGTTTGGCTGTGATGGCCAAAAGGGGGAGGGAGTTCCAGAGTTGAGAAGTGACTAGTGAAAACAACCTTCCTATGTGTTTTTGCCAAACTAATTTAGTGCACAGATGTTATATGCAGAAAGTTGCTTTGGCTGAATTTAGGGATTGTGGCACAACATATGGGATAAGGCAATTCCTTAACTACATAGGACTCAAACCATTTAGGTCCTTGTAGGTCAAAACGCTTAGCAGGTCTAGTTAGGATGCCTTCAGCACACTGTAGATGTATCTGTTCAGCTTCCAGTTTGGAGCTGTGTGTGGGGAGCAGCATCGCATGTCTGAAGATACCTATGGTTTTAACATGGCCTTAAATAACATGTTTCTGAATGGAACATCAATTGCTACTGTACAGGGTCATCTGAATTTGGAACCCAGACATGTTCAGAGCTTTGAGTGAACCAGAAGCTGGCCTCATAACCTTAATAATCATACCATGTTTTGTTATCATCAGTGATACAGGTTAATCAGTATTAAACCATCCCAATAATAGGATGGAAACTCAAGAAAAGTTCTGTGTGTTGACAAGAAGAGTTGGTTCGGAGTCAATAAGTGGCACTCTGTCCTGAGTCATCACTAAACCAGTCATTAGGCATGTGTAAAAGGCATTTCCCCTTGACTAAAATGGAAGCATCCCTATCCAGGTGTAGTGTCTTAAATGCACAGAGAAGTATATATTATCAGGTTCATGCTAACTAAATACTATGCCTTTGTCACTGAAGCCTGCAATTTAACGGCACAGCAAAACAGATTAAAAAAGAGTAAATTAGATATGATTCTTCTGTACTTACTACCTTAAATTGTTGTTCAGTGCTGATATGAACTGCTAAAGCTACTATATTCCATCCCAAAGGTTACTGTATATGAGAGTTGGGAATTTTTTTTCCTGTATGCACAAAGCTTATTAAATATTTCTGAATATGTTGGTGCCATACATGCACAAAATATGCTGCTATTATAGTAGCATTGTTCATTTACAGGCACTGTGCCAAAATAGAGATAGGCATGTTTAGAAACTTAAAAATATCTTTCCTTTTCATGACATGCAGAATTTTGATCCCTAAATTAAATCTGTCACAAATTAAAATGCTCTTTCTCATTGTGTATTGCTTTAGGGATCAAAGTCTCTCTAGGGAGTGTCATATGAAGAGCTATCAGAGATTCCAATTGGATCTTTGATTTAGTTGACAGATATATTAAGCTGATGTAGCCAGACAATTCCATATTTGCAGATGCTAAGGATTAGTCTTTGTTTAGCAATAGTTCTATTCACTGTGTGTTGTGGTCAGCCCCTGGTTCCTGTCATGCAGCTCAATAATGCAAAGATGGATATGAACCTATTATTCTCTTGGGTTCGGGACATACCACAGAGTTCTTACATATGGAAGGCACTGTAATCTTTTAAAAGGCTTTGACATAAATGAAAAAACCTAATGCAGTGATCTATAGTTCCAATCTAGCTGTACTACAGGACCTCCTTCAGAGGGACAGCAAGATCTTGCATAGCTTTGAATGTACAAAAACCATAGGTTGTTGATTAAATGACTCAATTATGTCATAATATGCACGTTTTAAATAATTAGGTATTTGAATATTCACTATTGGTTTACAATTCTTTTAAAGTAGATTGGATGTTGAAACTGTAATCCCTGGGTCATTATCAGGATTTAAATAAACCAAAGTAAACCCCACCCCATTAAAAGCTGATGACATGATTAAACCCCTTTTAAATATATGCATCTGATAATCTTTCCACGGCTCTAGTTAGGCATAAGATTCCATATGATGATGGTATCTTAAAAAGTATGCAAGTGCTCCACTAAAAAATTCAATAGAGTCAGTATAAATAAGTAGGTTAGCAATGTCAGCTCCTGCTGATCTATGACTAAACAGATAAAACTATAGATAATTTTGGGCATAGGCTAATAATAGGTCACAGGGGTATGTAAAAGCTGCCCTATCTTTGGCTAACATTTTTTGACAAAAACAAATGACTGCTTTTGTAACAGGGCAAAGACAGCCTTGTTCCTTTGATGTTACAAAGTTGCAAATGCTGCATGGGGGGGTAGGGTAGGGGGAGTCAGGTCCGGTCAGGGACAGGGCAAAGTTAATTACTTAGTAAACACAGTTGGGAAGGGGATCACACCTGGGGTGAATATTAACTGATTAGGAGCCAGCAGCTACTTAAGTCCACAGAAGGGAGTTTTCCTTTGCCCCCTGGGGCACAGCATGGAGAGATTCAGTGGGAGACACCAGGAGTGGCAGATTCAGTGCTGGAGCAGCTTGCTGATAAGACCAGCTAACCGGGTGGAGGTAACCACGGCAACTGATGAAGCAAGGAAGTGAGGAAGAGATGAGAAAATTACTGGCTAAGAGAAGGTCCCATGGAGAAAGGATCCACTGGTACCAGCAGGAAAGAGAAAAGAGAGTGGGACTGGAGCAGAGCTGACTGGCTTGGGGGAGTGGGCTGCACAGTGGTGGAGGGTGAAAGGAAGACCGTGAGCTGTGAGAACAGCCAGGGTTCTCTACAACCTGCAGGGAATTTACTAATAAACCAATTTTCTTTTATCCTGCTTCTGGGATGATTTACTACACCCTTTCTCACTAGGGAATTAACTTCTTATTCTTCCATCATTCCAAAGCGTAGCAGCTGAGCCCCGGGGAGAGAGATTTTGTTATTCACCCCCACCTGGCCACAGCTTTATTTTTCTTTTAAAGAAGTTTCATAATTTGTGATTTTCCTGTTTCCAAAAGTGCCCACTGAAGCTAATAGCAAAACTCCTATTAATCAGTATTAATTAATGGTAAGGGTATTAATGGTAAGGGTGGGAAACACTAGAGGGAGTTCGAGATATTGCATAGCTTTGAATGTACAAAACCCACAGGTTTTTGGTTAAATGACTCAATTATGTGATAATATGCAAGTTTTAAATAATTAGAATAGGCTTTGGCCCAAATCCTTCTGGAGCAGGAAAACAATTTCTTTACAGAGTTTACTCATGGCTTGAGATATTAATATAATCTTAGAAAAGACTGAGTGAGGGATTTAATAACAGCCTTCAGCTACCCGAAGGGTGATTACAAAGAGGATAGAGATAGACTGTTCTCAGTGGTGGCAAACGACAGAACAAGGAGCAGTGATTTCAAGTTGCACCAAGAGAAGCTGAGGTTAGATAGTAGGAAAAACTTTCTAATGAGGAGGGTCATAAAGCACTGGAGCAGGCTATTTTGAGAGGTTGTGGAATCTCCATCCTGGGGGGATTTTAAGATCTGGCTAGACAGAGCCTTGGCTGGGATGATCTAGTTGGGGATGGTCCTGCTTTTAGGAGGGGGTTGGACTAGATAACCTCCTTAGGTCCCTTCCAACCCTATGATTCTATGATCTAAGAGCCAGGTCAGTTAGCTAACCTTTGGGCAAAGAAGAAATGTAGAGGTTCAGGGCAGTTGCAGCCAATCACCTGGCCCTCATGGCTCTGCATGTACTTTCTGTCATACCTGTCTAAATACTGGACTCGGGAAGAACCAAATTATTCTGTCTCTGCATTCCATAGTACAATAAGATATGTGTAGGTCCTGTAAATTGCATTAAAGGAGTCCTAGAAGTGATAAATAATTTGATGTAATACTGAACATGAAACCTTTAAAGTGGAAAAAATAAGTCTTTCCTATATAAAAGACAAAGATTAGATGCTCAAAATGAGCATCACATGTTATTAAATTGATCAAAGAGATGGCAGTGAATATAATAACTACGCTTTAAAAGATTGAGCTCTTTCGTGCAAAGATATTTTAATTAGAAAGTTGCTGGTTTTGCTTTGTGAAATATTCACTGCATAACTTGAAAATTTACAAAATAAATTAGGAGTGTGATTAGGAAGCAAAATAGTGTGAAATTCCACAAAAGTTAACTTCAAAGCAAATCAGCAGGGTGTGTGGTTTCTCTCTCTCTCTCTATCTCCTTAATTAAAAAAAGAATGAATGTTGCAATGCACTCCACTATGTAAGGTAGTAGGGAAGAAAATGGGAACCTAGGCCCAATCCTATTTCATTTCCAAGGTGCCCAAGTAAGCTTATATTAACCTGATACATCACCAGGGATCCTGGCTTTCTCTGATAGATTTAAAAAAAAAAAAAAAAGCCCTGATTTTTGGTTAAAACAACGTAACCCATATTTATCCATGATTAAAATTAAATACCATTATTCTAATATTATTAAAGCCTAAGTCTGCCTGTCTGTCTGTCTGTCCATAACACTTTATTAACACTCTTACTGGCTGATGGAAACAGCCAATCAGAGCATGAAGAAGCATTCTGACAGAAGGTAGCCTGCTGCCATGATGGTGGGGACACAGGGGACAGAGCAGAGGGTGCCTATTCCTTCCCCCCCCTCCCCCCGTCATTCTTGAGGGGCAATCGGCTAGTGTGTGTGTGTGTGTGTGTGTCTGTGTGTCTGTGTGTGTGTGTTAGTGGTATTTCATTTTAAATTTGGAAAAATGTGGATTTTGGGTTACTTTTTTAAACAGAAAATTTGGGATTTTTTAATCTGGAAACCCCACCCAGGATCCCTGTACATCACTCCTCCTGTCCATACGTTCCCACCCCAGCGCACCTTCATCTTAAAGCTAACACTCCTCCTGTCCGTCTGTCCATCCCCCTCCCCCGCCTTCATCTTAAAGATATGATAAAGGTGGATTACAAAAAAGAGGTGTTAAGGGTACCGTATTCAGGGACTTGACCAGTGTGCAATAGGATTTTTTTCCTGAGCTTCCTAAAATCAGTAGGATGTAGGACCTAGCTCCTTTAATATCCTATCAAGTTTAAGATCTTGGTCATACTCTGCAAAATACTCAAATGTCCTGGAACCAAGACAGGAAAAAAGACTTCTTAAAGCTTCAAGATGATGACTGTGGTTAACAACTCTGGTCCTTAGGTACAATGGAACTTTCTACCACAAGGGTAAAGCCAGAACTTTCTTGAATGATCTGGGATGATGGATTGTACTTTCCCATGAATAGGAACTTTCACAAACCTTACCACACACTTCTTTGATTGTGCCTTCTGTAATACAAATGCATGCCAACATATACATAAGATGCCAACCCCACAGGTCAACCAAAACAAAACACTACACTGTAGAAGTAATTCTCCCCTTGGAGACAGGATAAGAGAAAAAAAAAAGAACCATCTGGGGCACCTATACACATTCAGTGTGGCTGTACTTACAGTGTGTCAGAGTAGACTCAATTAATTGAGTCTACTGGAGTGTGGTATTTTACCACACTCCAGCAGACTCCAGTGTCACATGTATCAAATGTTCCTGCACCAAAAAATGACAGTGTGGGTGCTTTAACTAAAGCTCATTTGACGAAGTACCCGCCCCCTCCCCCCCCACTCCTGGGGCACGTGCATAAATGCCCCTATTGCTTATTTAAGCACTGCAAAGTACTTCAGGGCTAAATACACATAGGAAATAGGCACTAAAATGCTCATTCACTCTGAGTTATGCCAGTGCAATGGATTCCCAATGCAATGGCTGAGAGGAAATAAGTGCCTAAGAATGGGATTCAGAGAAGGGAACTGCTTAAGCTAGTAAGCTAATAGAAAATAGTGGAGTTGAAGGGAGTGAAGAAAGGAGGAGTGTGACTCACTAAGAGGCTCTATAACACAGGAGTTAGGCACTCATATGGGAGTCTGAGCTTTAAGTTCCTAGTTAAATGATCATTTATGGATATAAAGATGAACAGCTTCAGAAGAAGAAAATGAGAAACAAAAATGTATCTGTCAGACTCTTTATCCATTTGGTCATTAGGACATTATGCTTGAATGTGGGAGGCTGGAGTAGAAGGATGCAGAATAGAGATTTGAAAAATGATTTCCCACACCACTGCAACATTCTGTAACCAATGAATAATAAACACTCCTTGGGATGGTGCCTGGTCAAGTAGCCATGGGCTAAAAGAACCTCAACTTGTAGACCTAGCGAAGAGATACAAGGGAAAATGCCTAGTTTGAGAGCAATAGGCCCCTACTATATTGAGAAGCTTTAGCATCAGGACTTAAGCAATGTTGTGCAAGCCCAGTGGCAAAGTCTTTGGTACCTGGGTGCAGATCTAGTCTGTTTGTGGTGGGAACAGAACCTAAAATTTGTACATTACTCTGAGAAAATTATCTAATGTGTCAAGGTGCCCTACTGAGAATGAGGACATATAAATGCCCCCAAAATACAATTCAGATTTCAGACTTACATTGAGATCAGAACCTGGTCTTTCAGTAAGAGTTGACTGAAAAAAATGCAGTAAGAACTGGCTAAAGATGAATGGATAAAAATGGGATCTGGATATGACATTTTGAAATACTCTCTTCTTTATAAAGTTCCAAAATAACCAATAAGAACCCAATGAAAAGAAATTTCAAAGCAAGCAGCACTGAACTTTGCTGTACATTGTAGCTGCATTTGAACTAAAATGTGTTGCTACTAATGAGAGTAGATCAGACAATGAACAAGATTCAGAAAGGGAATTTTGTCTTAGAATTGTTACATTCCATGAGAAAGGGGAACTCACTCCTTCCATTTACCAAGTAGTCCCAAATTTATTTAATTTACAGCAGGGTTTCAATCGAGGTTATCATTCTTTTAGAAGTATGCTCTAATACCTGGGTTGCTTTGGGGAGGGCGTCATTATGTCTCTCTTGTGGATGCTGTTCCTTTTTGCTTGTGGTTCTCAATTTATTGGGCTACTACTCATTTTAAGTTTCGTACACTGCTGCATGCCCCTATGATTTAGTGTTATGGACAATAAGAAAGTAACACTTTATGTCACTACAACCTTACAGTTACCTTTCTAAAAAACTAGAGAGAGACAGTAGAATTGCTCATCACTTTTTTCCTCCTTTTGCTTTATTGTCACGTATATTTTCTGACTCCTTCTTTCTGCTTTCTCATTTTACCTTTTTGCATACCATCAGGAATTTTGCTGCATACCACCAGAGGTTCACATACTATAATTGGGTGAAATGCTGCTCCAACCAATAAAATTCTTTGGTACACAGGTAGGCAGTGCTGGATTATGACATGCTGAGGCCCTAAACTATGTCTATCATAAGAGGCCCGATATGATAAAAATTATCCAATGTATGTATTATTGTCATATTAGAATAAAATGTTCATATTTAGAGAGTAATTTTCCCCATATCTCCTTTATCTCCTTTATTTATCAACTGATTATTACAAAACTTAATATTAAGTTTGGTTTTTTTTCTTATTTAGAGGCCCCTCATATTGTGAAGCCCTAAGCTGTAGCTTAAGCTGAAATCCAGCACTGCAGGTAGGGAGTATCACCACTTTCTTTTGTGAATGTATTTTGTATGAGGACTGATCTGATAGGAATCCCTGCCGAGATCAGTTCCTACAGATGAAATATGCAGGGGAATCGTTTATTAACTCATTGTTGTTGGTTATTTGTGTGGCCAGCACTAGAAATTTAGGCATCTAGGGTGCATCTACACGAGTTGCTTTTACTGCAAAATAGCATAGTTTACAAGCATATGCATTTACACATTCACATGCTTACTGTGCAGTAAACCTTGCTAAGCACAAGTAAATTTCCTTCCTGCAAATGCAAGCAGAAAATTTACTGATGATAACTAACTGTGCAGAAGTACTCATATAGACATCTGACTAGAAGCAAATCTGCTCCTGGTAAACTGGCCATCAGGGGACAGGAGATTGCTCCCTGCCCATGGGAGCTGCCTGCTGCTGGGGCGAGCTCCGCCACTGTAGTCCAAGCAGGGACTATGTCTCCCTACCCCAGCAGCAGGAAGCTCCAAGCCACCCCTCCCCCCCCCGCTCTGGGATTGGGATTGGGAGTCGGGGCTGGAAGATCCTTATCTACAACCCCTGCTCCATCATTCCAATTGGGGGGCAGGGGGCTGAGAGATCCTTATCTCCCAGTGCCAGTTCCACAGTCACGGAGCTGACTGGGGAACAGGCTCCCCAGCCTGTTCCCCACCAAGTTCTGTGCTCATGGAGGCGAGCGAGGACCAGGCTGCCCAACCCTGCCCCACAGATGCAGAGCAGGGTCTGGGAACTGTCCCGGTCAGGGGAAGTGTTCTGGTCAGGTGATTGAGGCATGTGGCTTGGAAAGAGCTTCAGGGGTGGGGGAGGTCCCAGCTCCCTGCCCCATTCACTGGCGAGGCAGCTACTAGTGAGCCCTCTTGGGAGTGCACTGCTAGCTGCCCCAACAACAGATTGGGGCGGGGGGCTGGGACCTACCCCTCTCCTGCAGTTCTTTCTAAGTCCCCTACCCCAATCAGGGAGCCAAGGGACAGCTATCTCTTGGCCCCTTGCTTCCTGTCAGCACCTGGGCTAGCACCCAGGAGGAGCCTAGAGCTCCCCCCGTGGTGGCAAGGGCCTCTTGCAGGATGCAGGAAGTGAGAGCAGTTTCCTGCTAGGAGCAGTAAATCTGCTCCCATGTCTCTGCATGTGTAGACACTTGTCCAGGAGCATTTACTTGTGAGTAGTTGACTCGCAAGTAAACTGATCTTGGATCAAATGCATATGTAGACATGCCCCTAGGGACTTTTTGTGGTGGAAACTTGGGTATTTCAGAAATATATGTAGGTTCAAGGTGAGGAAGCTGAAAAACAGCTGTGAAGGTCTGTATCTTGGACTTTGATATCTAATATATCAGTTTGCAACCTACGGCCTTTTGTGGAACTAGCCCAACATAATAAAGCAGAATTTCACATGGAAGATAAGGGAGCAGAAGAGAAAGAAATAAAAGGAAGGCCAATAGATATAATTGCTTCTGAGCTACCAATATTCAGGACGGTGAGCTTATATCCATTCACATATTCTAAAATTAATGATAATGGTATGCTCAAGTGGTCACAGTACTATGCTGAGCAGCAGAGGATTGAGGTTCCAATCCTGCCAAACCATTATGTGTGACCACAGGGAGGTCATTTAAGCCTAAACTTTTAAAGATATGTATGTACTAACTCCAGTAAATAAATGGGAGTTAGGTTCCTACATACCAGGTGTATCTACATGTGCTATTAGTGTGCAGCAATACACTCTGGCACATATCATAGAGTTTATTGCTCCTGGGCACTGAGTTTACATGAGCATCTGGGACTGCAGCAGGTTGAGTTGGGTTCGAGCAGCCTCAGGTAGCAGGGGATCTTGAGGGTCAGCCTGCCAGCCTGGGGCTGATCCAACCCAGCTCAATGTGCTGCAGAGCAGCTGGCTGGGGCAAGAAGGTGCTCCAGTGTGGAACTAGCTGGCAGGCAGTCCCACACTGAAGCATCCTCATGCCCCAACCAGCCCCATCAATGTCTACACATGAAGTGCTGTGGAGTAAAAATCTCCAGAGCAGGATATTGCTTGTGTCATAACAGGGCTGCATGTATAGATACAAGACATTTAGTGCAGGCTTAATCGGTCTACTTAATAGTAAATGTCTTTTGAAATCTGACTCTCAGTCTCTCAGGTCCAATGTTCTGCAATTGTAAAAGGAGGGTGCCAGGACTCCCTTATCACTTGGAGGGTGTTGTAAATGCAAATATAATAAAGACTGTGAATATTCAAGTAATGTAATAATGAAGGCCATATGCATATCTTTAGTTTGATTAATAAAAAGTATTAGATGCATGCAATATGAATGGTTCTAGTGGCCTGAAAAAGGGGGACAGACTATTGCTGTAGACTTTACTTCCTCACCTAGATTGCATATAAAGAACAACTTTTACCTAGTAAAAGTATCTTAATGCAAGGAATACATATGACCAGATTCTTATCCCAGTGAAGTCATTTGGGCAGGAATTAGCACAAATAATTTTCTTTTATGCAGGCATTAGCCCAAAGAAATTAAAATATTGATAAATACTCTCCTTCTCTCCCAGCTATATAACTGATGTATAGCAACTGTAAATGAAAAAAAAAAGAATAGCTAAGGAAATTGACAGATGGTACTTTATACGTTTTGAGGTCAAATTCTATGGCCTCCACAAAACAATGTTTTTACATTTTCTAGCTGTATTGTTGAAATGAATGAAATTGAACAACAAACCAAAACACGCCTCGAGTAACAAACAGTTTTTTTTAATGTGCTGCTTTAGTGTGTCTCTCCTTAGTGTCTGTCAAAAGAATCCCCGAGAGATGCACAATTCTGAATACTAAATAAGTGACTAATATCAAAAGTGCCAGTACACTGATCTTCTGCACAACTGCTGCTGATGCTCTCTCACTTGCTTGTTAACATGAGCTTTTCCCTTCATCAGAACAAGCCCATGCAATTTAAAAAGTAGGAAAAACATTTTTCCTTTGTCTTGGAAAACATTCTTGACAAGTGATTATTGACATTTTGGTCCAGATTTTCCTCAGTCTTTACAGTGAAGGAGTGCCATAGGTATAAAAGGCACCTACAGGGTGTTATATAAAATAATAAAAGAATAAAACATAGTTAAGGGTGCAAATAAACAAAGAGAGGGGATATAGCTTATGGGACCAAGACATTTAAAATAACAAAAGATCATGGGATGTATTTAAGGGTAAGCACAAAAGTTGTTAGATTCTCTTTATACATTGCCTTGTAAGTTAATTGAATAGAGTTTGTGAATGGTGCTGAGATGGGGGACTGAAGTGCAGATCATTTGTGGAAAGCTAAATGAAAAAGTGGGTTGCTAGGGATGAAGGAGAATGAGGTTTCCTGAGCAGTTTCCAGGAATAGTGTGATCAAATGAAGAATTGCATAAGGAAACAAAACCTATGTCACAGGTATGCCATGTTAGTGTAGAACTGTTGCAAGTTAAGAATAGGACATAAGGAAAAACTAAGAAGGTGAGGATGAGGTGTTTGACTGATATGCTGAGTTTGGAGTACACAGGAGGTTCTGAAAGAGGTAGTTACCAGGCACTACTGAAGTGGTG
Organism: Alligator sinensis; assembly: GCF_000455745.1. Taxonomy (NCBI): domain Eukaryota; kingdom Metazoa; phylum Chordata; order Crocodylia; family Alligatoridae; genus Alligator; species Alligator sinensis. The sequence goes on from NW_005842837.1 coordinate 65,947, forward strand.
AGTAAAGGACATTAATATTAAAGACAGGTTGTGGACTTCAAGATAGAGTAGGAAAATCTGGGGAGCCAGAAAGAAGGAAGTTTCAGAAACTGAGGCCAGAGATGAATCATTTCTTACATGAGCTGGGATCCTGGTTTTCTCTGATAAAAAAAAAAAAATCCCCAATTTTCAAGTTAAGAAAAGTAACCCAACATCCACATTCTTCCATGATCAAAATGAAATGCCGCTTATATATTTATAGATATTTATATCTATATCTATATAGATCTATGTATTAATATAGATATAGATATATAGTGCTGTTTCATTTTAATCATGGGAAAATGTGGATTTTGGGTTACTTTTTTAAATCTGACAATTGGGGATTTATTTTTTTTTTTGATCAGAGAAAACCAGGATCTCTGTATATCAGTGTAGGTGAAAATAAGGGAATACTTTAAAATTGCAAGAGTTCCTAAATAGATACAGAAAGAAAAAGGATGGAGAAAAAAAATAACTACAAACCTAAGAACGCCTCCAATTTTCAAGTTTGCCCAGGTTGTGGTCCTATGTTCCTAGGCTCTGGTTAGAAAGGAATGGAGAGAAGATCAGGTTGTTGATTGTCATGAGGATGAACTGAAGAGGGAGGCCAGGGTGAGAAGTAAAGGGGAGAAATTAATTCCATGTTTTGCTAAGCCATTGACCCAGATGAGTAACACTAATAGAAGTCATGTGTCTGTTCCTCAGTTTCCTCATTTGTAAGATGTGAGTGATGATACTTCTTTGATAAAGTTATTTGAAATGCATTGATGAAAAGCACTAAGAGCTCCTTGTTGTTATGGGTATTTTTGGTCACACTACTTACCAACTGAATTTAAACAGAACCCTATCTAAATAGAATAATATAAAATAACACAGGCAGAAATTCATCCATTTGAATTACTATACAGAATTACAAATGCATACATTTAGGGAAAGGTCTAAAGAACCGATTAAGCCTGTTTTAAAATGGTTTAAAATCCAAGTTGAGAAAGTAATCACACACACACAGCTTGCTGTTGTGGCTTTATAATCCAGTAGGTGTAAAATTGAAATCCTTACATTACTCTGAGAGAACTATTTTAAGTAATTAGGGCAAAGCCTTTGTAAGATTGTGTTAGACATAAAACATCTGGGATAAAGAATTAAAATGTGATCAAAATAGGACAAGTTATAAACTTTGCAAAGTACAGAATGATTTTAACTAGCAAACTGCACTAGTTTCAAACCCTTTTACTTTATGATTTACATGATTTTTGTAGCAATAACACATTGGGATTTGTAGCACTCTCTCCCTGTTCCTTCTCTGCTTCCTTTATCTGTCACTGTAAATACCACCCCAAATGACTGAACCCAGTAAGTTGGAAGTCAGCTTTGATTTGCCTTCTCTCTCTCTCCTTACACCCATGTTGTATTGAAATCTTGTTGCAGTGTATCTACAAGATCTAGCCATTTCCCTCTACCCAGATTACTGAAGCTCTCATCGATCATCTTGACCATTCTACTGCAACCTTCTCTTTTTTTCCTTTGGCCAGGATTACTGAATCCTTGAATCATGCATTCCCTTTTGTATCCTCTGAGTCCCTTTGTGCAGATACTTGTTCCTAGAAAGGACCTCTTAGGTCACTGAGAACATGTGCCTGCAGCTACAGATAACTAAATCCCTTTAATAAATAGATGAAGTTCCAGAATAGAAGAATAAGGCCCTATTTTTGCTATTATTATTTATTTTTGAGGAAGATAACATCTACAGCCTAGAAGTGTGGTTAGAGTTAGTTTGTTTCAGAGCAAAAGTTAAATGAAGGTGATAACTGCAGACTTGACCAATGATGAAGCTGATCATAGTGAATACAATCTGAGAGAATAGCATAAGTGTCACAGGTTCTAAGGACAAAAATGACTGTGATCTACTCTGTTGAGCTAAAAATGAACAAAACATGTTAAAGAGGCTATGATTTTTTTGAGTGGCTGAAATGGGGAAAAGATGTACCAGTGGGGATGTAAACAACTTTATTATACATTATTTAGGGATTCAACTGCATCCTTTACTCAGGTTGAAGTATTAATTATTCTGTAATTGAATTTATTAAAATCAGTCCACTCACAAGGAGAAGCTACTCTTCATGTGTAAGATTAATACAATCTAGCTCTTAGCGACTAAATTGCAAGAAGTCTCATGTATCTGTTCCCACTCTGTGTTTACAAATGCAATATAGTATAGAGTATAAAAAGGAGATATGCTCTGAACTATTAAACTAAATTTCCCTGATTTTGGGAGAGTTTTTCTCTTTCTTGCTGTATTGCCCTCCCAGCAGATGGCAGGGTGATTGAAGTCCCCCATGAGAACCAGGGCTTGTGATTGTGAAACTTCTACTACCTGTTTAAAGAAAGCTTCATCTATCACTTCCTCTTGCCTGGTGGTCTATAGCGAATACCCACTACAACATCACCCTTGTTGTTCTCCCCACTAACCTTAACCCAGAGACGTTCAACAGGCCTATCTCCAGTTTCATACTGGAGCCCTGAGCACATAAAGTGCAATTTCTCCTCTTCCCCCCTGCCAGTCCTTCTTGAACAGTTGATAGCATTTATCTTTGAATCAGACTTGATGGAGGCTCATTCAACGTCACAAGGTTTAGAGTGAATACCAAGGTGAAAGAACTGGTTTTGAGAGATTTCCTGTTTGCAGATGACATGACCCTGATTGCTCACAGTGAATCTTCTCTGCAAAATCTCTTGGGCAGATTTTTTGACTTATGCAAGAGCTTCTGGATGGCAATCAGTCCAAAAAAAGACTGTGATCATGTACTAAGGGGTGGAGGAACCAATACCTGACATCACTCTAGAAGATAAATCTCTTGGTGTCATTGACAGTTCTTGCTACTTGGTTTCTATGATTAGCAGGAATCTTGACCTTCAGAGTGAACTAACAGAATGGGAAAAAGAGCTAAGAATTTTGGCTATTACAGAAATGTGCATAGAATAACAGCAAACTATCAGCTAAGGTGAAGATGTGAATCTATGAGACTTATGTGCTGTCATCCATGTTTTATGGTTTAGAAACATGGACTACATACGCTAAGCACATCAAGCTTGATATGACTAAATAGCTTCCACATGAGATCCTGAAAATAAAGTGGGAAGACAAACACAGAGGTACTGAAATGGACAGGACTGACACACAGAGAAATCACTATCAAGGAGAGGTGGCTTGGCTATGTCAGGAGAATGGGAAGAGACCATATCCAAAAATATATTTTGTATAGCAGGATTTGAGACAACTCTAGAAGGTGTGGTTGCCCTCTATGGCAGTACCACGATGTGTGCAAAAATTATATGAAGCCATTCAACATCAACATAGAAAGCGGGGAGGAGCACACAGAATTCCATCCAATATACAGGGAACATGTGGCACTAGGAGCAGCTTAACCTGAAATGGCTTTGATCCAGAGGATGGAATCAAAGCAGGAAAAAAGAAAGCAGTGTGCTGTAAAACTTGGACTTCAACTCAGACAACATATGGATCTGTGAAACTTATAACAAGCTGCGTTCCTCTCAAACTGAGCTTGTCAGCCACAAATGGATTCATCAGTAGGGAACGTGGTTTTCTCTGATAAAAATAATCCTCAATTTTTGGATTGAAAAAAGTAACCCAAAATCCATATTTTTCCATGAATAAAATGAAACACCACTAATATATATATATATATATATTAGTGGTGTTTCATTTTAATCATGGGAAAATGTGGATTTTGGGTTACTTTTTCCCAAAAATTAGGGATTTTTTTTTTAATCAGAGAAAACCAGGATCCCTGTTCATCAGGCATCTGACTAGACCTCTTTTATGTACACCATGATCCATAGGATCAACGGATGGTTGCCTATATTATATACTTCAGTTCAGTCATGGGCTCCTCATTCATTTACTCCAGAAACCATGAGGATGGAGCTAGGAAAGTTTATTAGAGAAGAAAAAAAAAAGGAAATAAGATCTAAGGGCTGATGGGGGTGGGACTAGGCCCTCCAACTTGATCACTTTATTGGTTCAACTTTGAGGTAGTCAGAGAAACTTAATCAGTTGGAACCAAGGAGTGAAGCTTGGCTTCATTCATTGCCCAAATAAGTGGTTCTCAACCTTTTAAGTTACTCAGCACTGAGTAATATGAGTCTCTTCACAGCTCAGTTGTATCTAAATGGCTCATGGAACAGTTTCTTAACCCCACTTTTCCCCACAAAAGGCAAATGAAAATTGCTATTTTCTCATTACAGAAAAGAGAGTCTTGTCTAGGGTAATTAAGAATGCACCATAAAAAGTTACACAAACTGACTGACTGGCGTGGTACGGACATTCAAGAAGCCCAAGGTGGAATCCATCTAAGTTACATGGTTTTCTGTAAAGTGCATAGCTTATATTGGTAAAGAACATAACACACATTTCCTGTTTGATGGTTGTGGTGTGGGGGGGAATCTTAGACCATGTTCTGACATTTTTAAATCACTCTATGTGTACCAAATTTCTGTTCCGCTATGGGGATAGGCCGGTTTCTGATCACTTATATCAGTAAAAGTGTAATGTCTGTACCTGGCCTTTAAGTCTAAATTTTAGTGTAAGTTTTGTCCAACCTATCATGAAAGTGTTTCTCCTCCCCTTTGTTTCTCCTAGCCCTACCTCCTTTTCAGGTGGCAACACAGAGAGCTGCTGCTGTGATGTTATGAGATAGCTGTTTAGAATATGTTTATATAAAGGCATTTAGGAGGAAGGTTAGGATGGATGGAAAATGCTGTTTGTGATGGCAAAAAGTCTGCTTCTGATTGTGGGCTGTGTGGGCACAAATTAGACCCTGTTATATGGACTGAATCTAACTTTATGCAGTTACGAAATCATGGTTGAGGTATGGAAAGATCATTAAAGAATAAAATACTGTTCTCCAAGAATAGAGAGGATTTTGAAAGCTAGTCTCTGTCTAATATTGTTGATGTATTCCCTAGGGGGTGTGGGACTTCATTAGAATTGCCCATGGCAAGAGTATTGTGAAAAGGAGAACTGATCCTCTGTTATCTCAGGCCACTCACCCAAAAGGCAAAGTTCAAGAGGAAAAGCATACGTGTACTGTATGTGGCTTAATTAGAGTGGTAGAATTGATCCCTTTTTGAGTAACACATCAGCAAAGTGACCCCATCCTGATGAAGTATTATTAGAATATATCAAGAGAGCTTAGCAGTCAAAGCGATATATAAGTCAAAAGATAGTGCAATTTAGGGAGAAGCAGAACAGAAACAGATTTACAATAGTTTAATGATAGTATAAAGGTCAGTAGACAGAGAACAGTAGTTCCCTAGCACTAGTTAGGAATATTCAAGCTTTTCAGACATTATTGCTGGTATCACAGGACCAGATTTGCAACCCCTGTTATAGTACATGGGTTTTTTTTTTTTAATGTTCAGTGGTAGATATTTACATCAGTTTTTGAATGGCAGGTTTTCCTGATTGGGAGAAAAACAAAAAGAAGAAGAACAACTTCACAATATTTTGTTTTGTTTTGATAACAAACAACCAAAAAAATAACAGATCGGTTGGTGAAATCTGAAATTATATTTTTATTTATTTATTACTTATGTCCTCACCAGGCCTTGGAAATCATCAACGTGCAAAATTTTTGTTTAATAAAGTGAGGAATTAAATAGCAGAGGTTTGACTTATCTTGATACTTGGCAGCCTCAATAAAATTATTTATGGTTCAATATCAGAAATGTTTTAATAGGGCTAAAACTAGCTTTTGGAGGAATGCCATGCCTTCAAAGCAATCTGTTTCTTTACTTTGTAAATTATAATAGCATGCACACATAATCAACTCCAAGATACTTTATTAAACATAGAAGATTTCAGGGTTCTGCAGGTTCGTTTGCTGCTCAATGAAAATCTGTGACCTAATATTTAGGGATCTTGGGTGCATATACACATGCACTAATATGCTGTAGTTATGGCACATTAAGATTCCTACCTGTAATAACAGGTACTAACTCAATACGTGGTAACTGGTGCTACTGCACAGTACTGTCAACACACAGTAGATTTACTCTACTGTGCATTAGTGCATCAGCATGTTTAACTATAAATTGTTTTTATCTACGTTATGTGGTGGGCTTGCCAGTGGTAGCCCGGCATGTCAAGTTTGAGGAGGCTCAAGGTGACTGGTGGGGCATTTTCCCTTCCCCGCCAATCAGGTGATGGCAGGGGAGAGGCCTGCCCTGCCCCCACCCAGAAGCAAGGTGAAGAGATGGACCAGAGAGAGGACTAACACCCCCTCTCTCTGATTGGTCAGTTCTCAATATAGGGGTAGAGCCTCTGGTGAGGATAAAAAGGCAGCATGTCCGGCACATGGGTGGCTTCGATGAGGGTGAAGAAGAGGGCTAAGAAGAGCTGGCAGAGCTGGCCAGCAGGGTGGAATTGTTGCCCAAGAAGAGCCCAGAAGATGCCTCACTGGACGGGGAGCAGAAAGCAGCTGTGCCACCAGCCCCACCATGAGGGAGTGTGGTGATGGTGCACAGATAGGTGCACAGAGGGTCTGGGCATGGACTGATACCCTGAAGCTGCACGCGGCAGCCTGGGTCTCCACCCTCTGGCATGAGGCTGGGCACCCGGTGCAAAGATTGGTGAATGGAGGGTCTGGGACCTGGATGAGACCCCAGAGCTGCATGTGGTGGCTCATGTCTCCAACCCCAGCATGAGGCTGGGCACCTGATGCACAGATTGGTGCATGGAGGGTCTGGGAGCAGACCAGGACCCTGGGTGCCACACCAGGCAGCACAGGCCTCTGACTCCTTCCCTCACCTTGCACAAGGAAGGGGCTAGTGGTGCATGGACGGTGCATAAGGTGAGAGGGGCCACCTGTCCACGAGAAAGTGCACAGGGCCAAGAGAGGGTCAAAGGGTGGGAAAGCCTTGAGGAGCTGAGGACCCCCTGCCAAGGAAGGAGACTTCTCACCAGGAGAAATGAGTGCAGCCTCATCAGGCCCCAGAGAGTCATGAATTGCCAAGGAAAGGGATTCCCACAGGGGAGGGGGGCCCTCCTAGTCAGTGGCAAACAGCTGGGAGGAGCCCTCTAAGAGAAAGGGGTCTCAGGTAGAGGCCTGGCTAGCTGGTTTATTTGAGTGAGTCGAGGGAGGCAGCTGGGATATTGGGCTCCCATCCCTGCCATCTGAGGCTGTCCTTCCCCTCATTGACGTTGCTTCAATGCAGCTTATTGCCTTGTCCACTCTCCCCTAGACTCTGAGCCTCATATTTTGTGAACTTTGCACCTCATATTGTGTGAACTCTTTGTCATATGCTTTGGGAACTTTGCACCCTATTAGAGTATAAGACTGCATAACAGTTAATGAGAACCCTGCCCCTCCATTTTGACTACCTGATCCCTCATCTGTGTATAAAATATTCGTATAGATATACACCATATATTGCCTATAGTTCTTGTATTGTGTGTGTGTGTGTGTGTGTATATATATATATATGTTAATGTTATATCTTTTATATCTTATTAAATTTGTACATAGTTAAGTTTATTATGTTGTCCTGGCTTTGCTTTATAGGGAGAAGAGGGAAACTGCACAACAGCAAATTTGCCACCAGGGGAGGCATACACAGGCCTAGGGTCAGGAAAGACTTAGTTAGGGAACTTCTGGAGGGACTGGATGTATTTAAATCAGCAGGTCCTGATGATCTCCACTCCAGAGTGCTGAGGGAATTAGCAGAGGTCATTGCAGGACCCCTGGCATGGCTTTACGAGCACTCATGGTGCTCTGGTGTAGTGCCAGAGGACTGAAAAAGCGCCAATGTGGTTCCCATTTTCAAAAAAGGGAGGAAGGAGGACCCAGGAAATTATAGGCCGGTTAGTCTTACCTCGGTCCTGGGGAAGCTTTTTGAAAGAATTATTCTGGTGCATGTCTGCGAGAGGCCAGCAGGGGAGATTATGCTTAGGTGCAACCAACATGGGTTCATTAGAGGCCGGTCCTGTCAGACCAACCTGGAGGCCTTCTATGACCAGGTCACAAAATCCTTGGATGCAGGTGTCGCGGTGGACATAGTTTTTCTGGACTTTATGAAGGCCTTCAACACTGTATCTCACCCTATTCTCATTTGAAAACTTGGAGACTGTGGTGTTGACACCTACACAGTCAGATGGATCATTAATTGGCTGGAGGGCCGCACCCAGAGTGGTGGTGGACAGGTCTTATTTGACCTAGAGGGACGTGGGCAGTGGGGTTTCACAGGGCTCGGTCCTCGGACCTGTACTGTTCAACATCTTCATCAGCGACTTGGATAAGGGGGGTAAAAAGCACCCTGTTCAAATTTGCTGATGACACTAAGATGTGGGGAGAAGTGGGCATGCTAGAAGGGAAGAATAGGCTGCAATCAGAACTGGACAGGTCACAGGGGTGGGCACATGAGAACAGGATAGGTTTCAACACTGACAAGTGCAGGGTGCTGCACCTGGGGAGGAAGAACCAGCAGCATACCTACAGGCTGGGGAACTCTCTTCTTGTCAGTGCAGAGACAGAAAAGGATCTTGGAGTCATTATTGATGCCAAAATGAACATGGGCCGACAGTGTGGGGACGTGTTCAGGAAGGCCAACCACACCTTGTCATGCATCCACAGATGCATCTCAAGCAGGTCCAGGGAGGTGATCCTCCCCTTCTGTGCGACACTGGTCAGGCTGCAGTTGGAGTACTGCATCCAGTTCTGGGTGCCGCACTTCAGGAGGGATGTGGATATCATTGAGAGGGTTAAGAGTAGTGCCACTCACATGATCATGGGTCAGCAGGGCAGGCCCTCTGAGGAGAGGCTAAGGGACCTGAACCTGTTCAGACTCCACAAGAGAAGGCTGAGGAGGGATCTAGTGGCCATTTACAAACTAGTCAGGGGGGACCAGCAGGCATTGGGAGAGTCCCTGTTCCCCCGAGCACTACCAGGAGTGACAAGAAATAACGGTCACAAGCTAGCAGAGGGTAGATTCAGACTAGACATCAGGAGGCGCTACTTCACTGTCAGGGCGGCTAGGATCTGGAACCAACTTCCAAGTGAAGTGGTACTGGCTCCTACCCTGGGGGTCTTTAAAAGGAGGCTGGATGAACACCTTGCTGGGGTCATTTGACCCCAACGCTCTTTCCTGCCATGGCAGGGGGTCGGACTTGATGATCTCCTCAGGTCCCTTCCGACCCTACCAACTATGATACGATGAAACTATTGTCCAAGAAATGACTGTGATTAAAGAGATTTAGTCAGACACAGCAAACTTCTGAATGCAACAGCTCTTCCAAAAATAAACTGAAACACTAAAACAGTAATACAGACTGAATAGTGCTGAATGCAACAGCTCTTCCAAAAATAAACTGAAACACTAAAACAGTAATACAGACTGAATAGTGCTGAATTCAGACTGAATAGTGCTTGCATGCATAAAAAGAGTGCTGTACCAACAATAGCAACATTGCTTAGACCAAGAGTTTAGCATGATTCAGAAAAGAACTAGATACCAGACAACAAAAATATCTACAGTTACATCAGATAGGATTAAAAATAAATGACACAGTTTGGAAAAGATGTAAACCCATATGCTTCAGGACATAAGCCAGCTTCTAATAAAAGGGTGGTTAGGAGGAAAATTCCCTTAAGCATAAATTTTTCCATAATTCCTAACTTCAGAGTTTCTTACATCTTGCTTTTAAGTACTAGCAGTCACACTTGGAGATAAGCTATTGAACTAGATGGACTCCTGGCTATTGTTGGAGATGGAATTATGCTGGTATGTCATTTCCTATGTTTTGGGTACTGTTCTCTTTTTTCCAAGACCCCAACTAAATGATTTCGACTAAATTGTAGCAGAAGATGCTCATATCTGATAGCGACCCTTAATTTCTGACTTTATAGCATGTGGAGGGTATAAAGCAGCTGTGGAAAACAACAGTTTCTTGCTCAGCAACTTTCTAATAGCAGCCTTCAACTACCTGAAGGGGGGTTTGAAAGAGGATGGAGCTAAACTGTTCTTACAATTCAAGTGCACCTGAGAAGGGTCTATCATATGCTTGCCCCTTTCTATTCAAGTGCCCCACTTTGGCACAGAAGTGTCATCTTTGTGAGGGGAGGCTTACGAATTCTGGGATGATAAATGAGGCTGCAATGAGATTCACTGGAAGAGAGTTTGGAGGGCAGTGGCATTTCAGGAATCATGAAGACTCTCCTTGCAGTAGCCTTGGTTAATGCAAGCAAAAAGAGCCCTACAGTAAAAAAAAATGCATCTGGAACAACAAAAGTCTCTCAGTAGACTTCTCCTCATAAACTAAAATGAGAAACGGAGTGGTAACTTAATATAACAAGAAGGTGACTTTTTGAATTTGATGCAGATGCTTTATTGTCCTCCAGCATGAGTCACACACATTGTTGGTTTATTTATAACAGCACTACTATGTTCTGCAGTAATGTAAATCCTTATAATAAAAAAGAGAGGGAGTGCACACAGCAGGGTTAGCTCTGCTTTTCCACACATTTTCTTTAATAAGTCCTAGGGGCCTGCAGAAGCTGACGGGTAGTACAGCAGTGACTGTTGACAAGGCATGGAACAGCATTACTCCTTAAACTACTTTTCAAATGCTGTGATCACTGACATCAGCAGAAACTCACTCTTAATGTGTAAATGGAAGGAAGTAACATTAGTGATTAAGCATTCCAAAGGCTGCTGGAGGAGAAAAAACAAACTTTGGATCTCTCCTTTAAAAGTTTCAAATGTTAAAGAAATACAATCTCAGATGTTGTCTAAATACCAGTACAGTGCAATAGTACAGGAAGGGTCATGTTTTGATAAAGGTGACAGGGCTTGGAGGTTGAAACCTGTAGTAGAAACCATTGCTTAAACTGGCTTGTCTGCTCTGTTAAACTGCATTTTTAAATTCTTGGCCTTATGTCATAGCAGGGTGTACAAGTCCCCAATGCTTATAGGCTCAGAGTTTACCTTTTATTGAAAAATAACCTTCTGAACTGAATGTACACATAAAAAATTGGGGAACCTGATGTCTTAGGATGTTGAGAATTGGAATACAGAACCTTTCACCTTTATGTCACTTGGTTCAGGTTGCTAATGACTGAATGTCATTGCCACAGGATGAAAAATCTCATGAGCTGTCTGAAATGAGTTGGTGCCTCTGTTTTAGTGTCAGCCCAGAGAGTGGTGAGTTGCCAAGGAAAGGGACAATCTGTACAATTCTTCACCTCACTGAAATCAGTATCACACAGTTGACTATGGCAGTCTTATCAGAAAGGGCAAGGAACTCTCTCATATTTAAATGTGGTTCTTTCATACAATGATAAGATGCATTGGTCAGGTGAAAACTTCAGTGTCGTTGTGAATCCTATGGCTTTGTGACTCAGTGTAACATAGACCTATCTTCTGTCAAGTCCTAATGGGAGTACCTTTGGTGTGTGTACCTGAAGACAGAACTGGGCTCTTTCCGTGGGTTTCAATGTATATGGCAATCAACCCAGCAATTTCCATCAAAATAAAAAATAAATCCCTCCAAACAGCCCTTTAAAACCTTAGCTCCTCACTGTTTCCAGAGGGACTTTTTAAACCTAATATACTACTTTAACTTTTACTAAGGCTAGCAGAAAATGGGATAGAAATACTCAAGGTTCCCAAGACCCAGTGGCTTTACTAGTTACATTTCCAAATAAAACATTCCTAATGTGGCCATGAGCAGCAGTCCAGTCCTTGGCATCTGTCCATACCCCTTGGGGCCATCAGAGAGAAATTAGGAGAGTCTTCAACCCTGCAGGGTCACAGGTCAATGGAGAAGCAGCTGTGGAGAAGAGTTTCTTGTTCAGCAACTTTCTAATAGTAGCTTTCAGCTATGTGAAGTGGGATTTGAAAGAGGATGGAGCTGGACTATTCTCAGTGGTGGCAGATGACAGAAGAAGGAGCAATGGTCTCAAGTTGCAGCAAGGGAAGTTTATGTTAGATACTAGGAATAATTTTCTCACTAGGAGGGTAGTAACACACTGGAAGAGGTTACCCAGAGAGGTAGAAGAAGCTCCATCCTTGGAGATTTTTAAGGCCTGGGTAGACAAAGATTTGGCTGGCATGATCTAGCTGGGGATGATCCTGCTCTGAGCAGGGGGTTGGACTAGATGACCTCCTGAGGACCCTTCCAACCCTAATTTTCTATTATTCTATTATTCTAACTTGATCATAATTCTCTCTAAGCTGTGGAGAGGAGCTGAGGTCTTCAGCCTTCTATGTCCATCTCGAATGTCATACTGAATGAAAGATTCATTGAATTTGAATCAATGAAAAATTATCATAGCATATAATGCCCTAATGTGAACTAGGTACTTCAATCATCTGGTAGTCCTTTAGCTATTCTAGACAGGTCCCAACTCAGGGTGCAGTTTTTTTGGATCACTTTTTTGATAGCTCTCCCCATGATTTTACAGAGGAAACTAGGTGCCTTAGTGGTTTGAATTCCACTCTAGAGGCCTAAATATTGGCATTGCAACACCTAACTTGCTGGTGGCTTATTATTATTTTTTAAACTAACCTAGACTGGTACTGAAAACCAAGAGTTCACTTCCATAATCCAGGTGTTAGATAACACTATGTTTTTCAAGCATAAAAATGATAAATCATAACAATATTTTTGAAAGGCAAATAACCTATTTCCATACCGTCATTGTTTTGTTGCTGTCGAGGAAAAATAGTCAGGCTTTGCTGCATATATTAGAAAAAGGTGGTTAATGATTCGTGTTTCATATAGCAGTTTTCATTTGTACATGAATAATTCTGAAAAACTGAGCCAAGAGTTCTTTCTTGCACCCCTAATCTTAGAGAGAGAAGCATGAAATTTTTAAAGGGGAAAAGAACGTTTCTTATGCCAGGCAAAAGCTGTTAGGACTTAAAGTGGGGTTCAAAAGTGTCACTTTCAGAACAGGAGATTGTACTACTAGATATCACTAAGCATGCAAGCATAACATGTAACATTTATAACTGTCTCTTGTGCAATGGCTCTATGCTGATTAACTGAAAAATTCTATCATTGTCATTTTGTGGCTGAGACTGCAATATGATGTTACTTAATAAGATATATAACTTTCCTGCCTGCCTATTCTTGTTGACGCCGTTAAATGGGGTATATGTACATCATCATGACTGTGGCAATGGCTCTTGTTGATCTAGTTATGGTTTTCAAAATACTTCATTACAAGACACATTGGCTTTATTAAGAAAAAAAAATCACACAAGAGAGAGGAGACAGACATATTGAACTTTAGGTTCATTCCCTGTCACACCACTACCTTACAGTCTTTTTGTAGGATGAGTATAACTGCTAAAACTCTTTGTGATTTAAAAACAAAGAAGCTGGTTACCAGCTATATTATTCTCAGATTAAGTTGCAGGGGAAAAGTCCTCATGTTATGTGTCCTACTATCTGCTCTACTGCTCATTTGTAAAAGCAAACATTTGCCATGAAGACATAACTGCCAATTTAGACTAACTAAGACAAATGAGATAATGAGGCCAGTGGCAGCTTTGGGTTGACAAATCCAGGAGAATGCCCAACTCCAACTAGAAAGCTTTCCTTTCCTGCCAGAAGGTCTATATGCTAATACTAACTAATTTGCCAACCTTGGCCCTACAATGTTTGACAATAGCAGAGCATCCCAATTTGTTACACATGTGACATTAATTTGAATGTAAACTGTAGTTGGAACTGGTAATCTATGCAACCTCCTACCCTAAAAATATGTCACAAAGAATGTAAAATTTTAGCTGGTTAAGATGATAAATATATAAATAAGGGTGAAGGAAAGATTACTTAAACACACATGATGACAGGAAAATGGCAAGAGCAGAAATAATTATTTAAACTAAACCTACCACAGTACTTAACTATTCCAATCCTATTTACCACAATATGAAGGTCTTTGCTGCCCTTATTTCAGCACCAAAGGGTGCTTCAGAGTATTTTTTCAAATTCCATATCGAAGACATAAAGAGCACATTAGACCTAATACTTATTCCAAGAGCTGTACACAGTGAAAAGCTTTTGATGTGTTTTGAAACATCTGGTTTAAACTCATTTCTGTTGCAATTATTATTGTAAAAGTCATCTAAAAGAACTATAACAGCCCCCCCCCCCCCTATTCTGAAAGCTTCATAAAAAAAGTAAATAAGGGGGTTCTAATGAAAAATTTAGTTCTGTTTTTATGAATGTCTTAATGGGCCAAATTGCATTTATATCAGTTCACTCCAGATACATTTTAATGTGGATGGAAATTGCATTTTATAGCTATCAGAAGTAATAAAAAATAAAATCTAAATTATGTCAATTTATATGAATTCTGACAAACTTTTAAGGTGCAGGAGATGATGAGGATGAGGATTTTTAATTCTCTACCTTAAACTATAAAATAAAGATCAAGACAGGTACAGTGCAGCAAATCTCGCCCAGGCAAAACTCTAAGATTTCAGCGGCAGTTATGTTGGAGTTAAGTCACGGGCACTGAGATTTGTACAAGTAGCAGGGATTAGCCCTATGCTAGTACATAGAGGAGCTGACTTAAATTTCTTTAAAGACAGTAGAAAGATTCTCATCGACTTGAGTGGGAGCTGAAACATGCATGCAATGATGCTTAAAAAGGAAGGTGTATGTATACATTACTTCTCTTGAGAACAGAAATGGGCATGGGCAGATATAGGATTTTGGAAAAGGGTATAGGATCAGCAACCTGTGTCACAGGGGTTGTTGTACTACCCAAGGTCCCAATGCCTCCCACCACAACATTGGGCAGACCACACTGCAGGAGCAGAAGTGGGGGGCTTTTTTTTAAGTCCCTCAAATAGGTGAGAATATTACCTCACCTCCTGTCCCCTCCCATTCTCCACTTCCTCTACAGGCTGCTGCTGCTGTCCCCAGATGACTTGCTTCTACTCTACTACAACCTGTGAAGCCAGCTTTGGCTAGAGGTACAAGTGGTAGCAGCAGCGATGAAGGCAGGAACAGGCCAGCTTCCTTTCCCCATGCCTGCCCCACGGATAGCAGGAAACACCAAGAAAAATGGACAGAGAGGAAGGACCTGGTTGCTGCTGCCAGTGTCCCTGTCTGAGCCCAGCTCCATATGGAGTCTGGCTGGTGTAAGAGCAGCTCTGAAACTCCCTCCCCCGTTGCTGTCCCAGCTTCCGGTCAGAGACAAAGGCATCCATGAATAGGAAGGGTGGAGGAGGGGACGGCAAGGGAGGTGCTGCTGAGCACGCTGCAGAAGGGTGGGTGGATTCTTACTTCCTTCAGGAACTTAAAAGTCCCTGGCTGCTGAAAGGGAGTACTGCACCCGCCTGGATTTTCCTCTGGAAATGAGTAACTTTTTATTTGGTATTTCTTAAGTTCCCAGGGAAACTCGTGGCAAAACCCCAGAATAAGTTCAGTGAGAAAATAATTTTTACCTACAGGCCCAAATAAAATTCTGTGGTAAATTGATGTGAGTATAATTTAAGTGTGAGGCAACACAGAGTTAAACTTAGTTAACAAGGAGAAGAATTGACACCTAACAGTTAACTGATAGGCTCGCCTATAAAAAAGTTATTTTCTAGAAAGTATGGAAGCGAATAATATTAAAAACAATAATGTGAGCTTTAAAAACATTGGAAGAGAAACAAAATTTTCCTAAAAGCTATGATTTCACTTAGAAAAATAAGAGAAATAATTTGCATTAATTCACCTTTGCATTGCACATGGGAAGTAACTAGGTTTAGTAAGTATTTTATGAATTCTTGATTATACAGTACAGTGTGCCTGATATGTTAAATGATGCTCCATATATCTTAAGGCCATATATTGCCCCTGATCACAATGTAACTGCTGCTGACATCAATGGGAATTGCATACATGGACAAAGAGCAGCACATGGCCCTTACTTTAGGACATCGCTGGGGAAAAAAAGTTCACATGCTAACTCACATTTTATCCTTAAATTTGTCCAACCCCAGATCATTCAAATATCTATAAATATATCAGTGTCACTTTCCTCCTATTTATAATGTAGCTATTATAACACTCTTTTCTAACGTGGATCAGTAAAATCATGTTCTATAACTAATGTATTTTGTAACACTGTTTTTCAGATATGAGTGCATTTTGATTTGTTAAATGATCTAAAAATAAAATATAGGCCCTCTTTTGTAAAAACATTATTTTAATGTCACATAATTATATTTCTGACCAGCCAACTGAAATAGAAATTTCAGATGAAGAGCATTTTAATTTTGATTAAACTACTCTATTCTACTATGTTTTCCAAGGTATATATATATATTAGGTATGATTCAGGCTTAAAATATTTTCCCTAGAAAAATTGGATGAGCCAAAGAATATAATGAATTAAAAATGACACACTATAAACTCAATTAGTATATGAGAGAATCTGACATATTTGATATACAATATTAAATTGTGTTTTTATGAATTATTGTTCTTGATTGTAAAAAATGAAGATTGTACATAACAATGTCCAGACAAAAAAATAAAGTAGTGCCTCAATTCAATTACCTTTAATAGAGTTACCAATGTGAATTTTAACATGGTTCCCCTGGAAAAATTCAAGGAACAAATAGAAGAACCCCTTTCTGAAGGGTGGCCACGTTTCCACAATGATAGAGGGACAGTGTAGTAAACCTCATGATGATCTAGGACAAATACAGATTTACCAGCAGAAATGTTCTCAGCTGTTTTTTTGACTGTCAAGAGACATTCAGCTCAGAATGGTCTGTCAGGCTTGTGCCTGGTCTGAGATGATACACTATGGGCAATATACAGCTATTTCTGCTGAAACACATTTATGAAGAAGTGAGGTTGTCAGTCTCATTCAAGGTGGGTTAAAGCAACAGGGTTAAGGTGACAGCTGGCAAAAGAAAGGGAAAACCAGTATCTCCCAGCTCCTTGAAGACTCCTAGAGCCAGACCAATCCCTACAATAGCACCAGTGAATCAGTTGGGCCTTATATCAATATGGATAAGAAAAAGACATTAGTTTTTGGCAGAAGGAAGGAAGAGAACTGAGTAGACATTTAAAAAGGCAGTAGTAAGGGAAAAGGCATTAAAAGATTCATCAACCTGAGGAGCTTCATCACATAGGACAATGACTGTTCTAAAGTGACTGAGAAGAGAATTCATTTGAGAATACATATTGCTTCAGATCACCTAGGGCAGTGGTTCCCAACCTTTTTCTTCCACACCCCACTGCTTGGGAGTGGAGTGCGGTGGCAGGGGCAGTGGCAATGGCTCAGGGGTAGGGATGGGGGTGGGGGGAGGTCCTGGCATATGGCATGGCTCATCTTTTGTGTGCAGCACTGCTGGCATTGTCCCCATGACACTCATTTGGGTCGTAACCTGGGTTTGGGAATTGCTGACCTAAGGTCATTGGAGAAAAGGGAATCTTGTAGATACAGAAAAAAGCAAAAAGTATGAACTCTCAAACTTATTGCATGTGGTAGACACACAGACTTTGAAGTCAGTTACTTATGATTAGCTGTCAAGACTGCATTAGAAGTGAGACAACAGAAAAAATAACAGTGTGTGAAAAAGGTGCTCATGGATTTGGCAATGAGAAGGAAACTACAGATGTTTGGACACATCCAAAGACTTGACTTCACAGTCTCATAGGTGAAGGCAGACCAAGAAGTAGACCGCACCCAGGAAGTTGCTAGATGATCAGGGATCCTGGTTTTCTTTGTTTAAAAATCACAAGTTCCCTGAAAAAAAAATCGCAAATTCTCCAATTAAACAGCCCCAAATCTGCATTATTTCTGTGAGTACAATGAATTTCCACTATATATATATAGGTATCAGTTGAACACAATAGTGTATTGATATATTTACAATTTTAAGGCAATTTGGAAGCCTACTGGTCCCTAAATCACTATAATAAAATAAATTATAAATACCTATAAATTTTGGACCCAGTTTGGCAGGGCAGAGAAGGGCCAAGCGGGGAAGCTTGTTGCCACCACTGGGAACCCTGCGCAGCCATAGTGAGATGCCCCTGGCTCCCCAGCAGCAGTGAGGGGCACGTGGCTTGCAGTGGTGCAAGGAGCTTCCCCACCCCACCCCACCCCACTGTGCTCTGCTACACTGGTCCTGGCCACTGAGCTCCAGAGGCCCTGGGGGGGAGAGCAGCAGGGTAGGGAGCCCAAGCCCACAATCATCATCCTGCTCCTGCCTCTTCCCCATGCACAAATCAGGGTGGGAGGCATGTGTCCCTCATGCCTCCCCAGGGGTGTGTGCAGTGGCAGGAAGACAGCCTCATCCCCACTGCTCCTTGGATAAGATGCTCCAGCCCTGCCCTGCTCCATGCCCAGGCCCTGTGCTATGCATTCCAGCCCTAGGCCCCAAGCCTTATGCACCACCTCAGCTGGGCAGCATCCCCAGCCCTAGCCCTGCCCAACTCCCTCCCTCACTATGGAGTCCTCAATTCCCCCTCCTACCCTGCTGGCAGACTAACCTGCAGGACCTGCTCTCCAGGTTGCCTGGCAGCCATGTGAATGTGTATGTGCACACATGCACATAGTGCCCTCTACTTGAACTGCCCTCCTCCTACTCCCCCCAGCCCCTTGCAGGCTGGGATCTGCCAGCTTGCAAGGGGAAACTACTGTTTCCCACATCTTTTGCCTTTAAAGGATAAAATCCAGGTTTTACTACATTTTCCCATGGTGAATAGAAAACCTGGATACCTGTAGATGACATAATAAAATGGAACACTGAAGATCTAAAAATTTTATGTTAGAACACAAGATGAACCACAGTAGAGATTTAGAATATGATGTCATTGATCCCAAGCTGCATTAAACTATGAAATGGAATAAAGGGGCTAATACAGCTGAAGCTGGTGGGACCAATTCTGCTAATTTAAAGTGAATTACAAATGTAACATCAATTACATGAATAGAAGTTATCAAGACTAGATTTTTAGGCCCAAATCCAAACTCTTCTTGAAGTGGTAAGTAGACATATGTGGCTTTGTTCAAATCTTGGGGTAGCAATGAAGTACAATGAAGCAGTGAACAGGCCAGATAATTCCCTTGATTATGCTCCATTTATGATGTGAAGGTGTAAGACCTTCAAGGAGGGGGTTGATTGGCTAAAATATACTGTTTAGAGGTTTACTTTTGGGAATTGGCTTGTAAAGTAGATATGCATTAGAACAATGATCCAGGGCAATGGCAAGGGTTAATTGATTTCTAAAAGCTTGTTTGTGACAAACTTTCCTTCAAGACTCACTGTGTCTGAAGCCCGCAGACACACAGGCTGGGAAATTGAAGACATGTACTACACTGTTCCATAACAGAGATAAGGGACTCTGCAGCATTGGCAACAGGTCACAGTGCCAAACTGCAGAGATCATGGGATTTCCAGTTTTGGTAAAGAGACCAAATTAGAAAGCCCAGTGAACAGACCAAACTAAGATGTATGCATGTGATGGGTCTGTCGGAACAAAGGAATATGCTGACAGTACAAAACACGAACAGTGTGACAGCCACAGGGAGAACAATCGATGATGCCCAGAGATGAATAGTCATTAGAGGGGAGAAAGGATACTAAAGGAGGGATTTCAGAGCTGCAAAGTGTCCCCAAGAGGGGAACCTGAGGCCACCATGGACAGAGGGCACACCACCAGCCAATTCCACCCACCCCATGGTTGGGGTGGTGGGGGGAGCTCAGCTTTCAACCTCCAGGCTGCTGACATCTGACATTCTAGAACCTCAGGGTAAATCTCATGTACTGGCCAGACATACCTCTGTGACAGCTGTAGGACTGGTAGATATAGGAGTGTTTGCATTATTCTTTATCTGCTATCACTGTGTAGTAATAACATTTGTCTACTATGTAATGTAGTGGTCGTGGTCAGTCTGAGAAAATACGGTAATTTATGTCACCTGAATATTTTATTTTCCTCTATAAAACTGTACCAGTTTCTTTATGCTTCCCCAGCTCTCCCATGCAGTGAAATCCCAGAGATTACTCCTTTCCCTCCCTGGTTATAATCAGGGAACCTGTTTTTTTCTGAAAAAAAATCCTCAATTTTGGGGTTTAAAAAAAGTAACCAAAAATCCAGTTTTCCATTATTAAAATGAAACACCACTAATATTCTGATATATAAATAGTGGTGTTTCATTTTAATCACAGAAAAATGTGAGTTTTGAGTTACTTTTTTAAATCCAAAAATTGGGGATTTTTTTTAATTGGAGAAAACCAGGATCCCTGGTTATAGTTCATTCATCTCTAAATTTTTATCAGTATTAAATGTAATAACACATTCGCCTATTCTGTATCATAGGCACCTTACTCAGGACTGTTAGTAGGCCACTAATTCTAGAAGAGAAGAAGGATTTTATCCTCTATCATTTTCTTTTTGGTGGCTTAGAGGTTTCCCGGCTGTTGTGTATTTAATTTGTATACACACAAAAGTCTTCCCATGCATTATATAGGAATGGAGATGCTGAACTCAGAGCTGTAAATTCCACTTCTAGATATAGGTGCCTAAGCATTAGTCAACACAGAGCATAACCACATGTAAGCCTATTTGTGAATTGGGGCTGAATGAATGGACTTTGCATTCTATACAATTACATTTCACCCCATTTCTATTACTCTGAGATTCAAAGTCATCCAGTGCTTCTCTGTATAATATTCTGATTTTTCTCCATCTTAGTGATGGCTCTTATTTAAACCAGGCTCAATATCATATATACAATAACCATAATGTGATAGTTTTGGGCCATCTCTATGTAGTTTATTAATTTTGCTTCATAATAACTTAAACCTGCAATGTGTAGTAAATCAGCCATCAGCTGTCAAGGAATCTGCTATGTTATTATGCATCTTTTTTTGAAGAAGTAACACAATAAAAAGAGATCTTTAACTTTTAATAAGCATATTATGGCAGAACAGTGGGTTTTCTAAGATGCACAAATCCAGTAAGTCAATGCTTAGGGCAGTAAGTACTGGGTACTGGAGGAGTATCCCCAAGAAGCCAGGTGTTAGGAGTATCATTTTAAAACTGAGATGCTAAAAGGTTAAGAAACGTGTAGGAACATCCTTCTGGAGGACAGGTGAACCTTTGATTGCCAATCCAAGTGAAGCTAAAGGAAATTAACTGCAGAGGTTGGAGAGAGGTTCTCCTCTAAACACTGCATGTTTTAGAGGAGAAATCAAGAGCTAGAGTCAAGAAGCTCATTGGAGAGAACTGCAGAACCATGGAAAAATGTTATCCCAAATCGAAAGAATCACTTAGTTGATATGAAAGCACAGAGGCAGGACATCATATATAGGTGTCTATCATTTTACCTACATCTGTACAGATTTTGAATTACCTCTCCGCAAAGTGTGTGTCTGTTTTCATGTCCCTGAGAGGTATATTATAAACCAAAATATCCATCAGGATGAAAATCTTAGAAGGGTGTGCTTAAGCTACTGGGTTGTTTAAACCCCAGTCTTGAGATTAAGACAGATAGACCACCATGTTTATTCTGAAGATGAATAACAAACAAAATAACTAAATCTGGGGACTGAGGCTGGAGGGCAAAGAAAGAGACAATACCTAATCCAAAGGGAAGCTGAATCACAACAAAGATTCAACTAAAGATTCAACTAAGTGAGGAAAATAAGGGGGTCTAACCAGGGCTATGACAGTCCAGAAAAAAAATTATTGTAAACCACAATACTGAAAATGGTTGTGAATGACTTTCCATTGTAGTTGGGTCCTAACAGATACTTTGTCACTGGACAAATCATCTCTGTCACTGAAAACATGAAAAAGGTGACTTCATTTTGCATTAATTTGGCATATACATAATTAAGCTTATCTTGTTCAGTGCATATAACATCTATTTTCCATGTTCAATTCAGCTTTTACATTGGCATCTTTTTTTACCCTAAACTTCCCAAAACATAAAATACCCTTTGACAGTCCAGCAGTTAACAGTTAAACTAGCTTGTGTGGTGTGAGAAGAAGTGCTTAAATAAAACATTAGCATTGTCTTTTTTAATTATCTTTATGCTATGATCATACTACAAGGAAATTTTGAACTCCACCTTACTTAAGGAGAAAAAGATCATATGAAGGTTGAACTGTAGATTTATACAAAATAACTATGAATATTTTAAAACAACTTAGAGTGAGGGCATTTTCTGATAGGCCATTCATATTCTGAAAGTATAAATTAATTCCAGTAAATATCTTTCCTTAAAGCAAACTGTCAGCTTAGAGCAAGTGAAGTTATTTGCTTTAAATAATTTAAATACACATAAAGCTAAACCAAAATTTGGACTAGCAATTAGTATGACAGTGTTATTGTTGTTAGATACTCCCACTGTTGGCTGTCTCTGATATGCTTACTGGGGATGTGATGAACTGAGTAACATCAAGTCTATCTGCAACTGACAGACAGACTGGTTTGGTGCCTTATTGTCAGTAATATAGGTCAATCGCTAGTATAGCTTGGTTAATACCTCATAAACATTCTCTCTACATTTACTTGAATAAGAAATGAAATTTGCTTCAGCTGAGTCTGCAGCACTTTTTTGTTTGATTTCTGTAAATATTCTAGTCAATAAGCTTATTGGCAGGGATGTTCTTGGAAGCAAGTTTGAAGTATTTGTTAGATAATATGAATTTAGAACCTAGAAGCCTGGGTATATCAGTTATACATATCTGATTATGGTACAGAATAATGTCATGAGCTGGTAAAAAAAAAAAAATCACACAAGTAAATTATTTATTCTGTGAAGTTTCCTTTGGGGGTTTGTTTTGGGTTTTTTTTTACTATTTTACAAACTTCAATCATTTGTAGCAATATTTAACAGCTGTACATCTAGTCAAAAAACAAAAAGGTGCCCATTTCAATCAACATTTAAAGATTTTTTTTCTAACCAATTTGAAATGTCAACAAAAACTAAAGTAAATTAAGTAAAAATAAAAATGAGTAAAATGAAGGAGCTGGGCTTATTTAGTCTGGAGAATAGAAAACTGAGGGGTGATTTAATAGCAACTGTCAACTGAAGTGGGGTTCCAAAGAGGATGGAGCTAGGGAAATTTAGGTTAGGTTAGATATTAGGAAGAACTTTCTCATGAGGAGTGTAGTAAAGCAGTGGAATGGGTTACCCAGAGGAGTGAGTAAATCTCCATCTTTGGAGGTTTTTAAGACCTGGCTAGACAAAGCCTTGAATGGGATGATCTAGTCGGGGATGATCCTGCTTTGAGCAGAGGGTTGGACTAGGTCCGTTCCAACCCTAGTTTTCTATGGTTCTATGATTCCATGAAAATTCAACCAGTTATATCTATAACCAAACAGAACCAACCAAAATATTTTAAACTGTATAGTTCAAATAATCAATAAACAAAATTAAAGCTGCTTGTGAAATGTCTACTAAGGTCTCAGTCGAAAGGAATATCTCAGGTTATCCACTATATGGTAATATATCATAATCCTTCCTGCACTCCCTTTGGGTATATTATTTCATACTATGCCTGGAAGTGAAAACCTAATTGGTTAACAATCATACATTTTGAGGAATGTTACCTCTAAACATGAGGTTTCCACTTATCTTTATAGGGAAAATATCACTCAACATCATTAGTATCTTGCTGTAGTATACCATAATGTCACACCACTGAAACTAATACATTTTAAGGCCAGGAGGGACAGTTATGATTATTCAGTAAGGTTTCCAGCATTACATAGGACAAAGATTTTTTCCTCAGTAATTCTCACATGAAACCTGATAACTTGTGATTTGGCTATAAAAAGGTATGAATTAGGAGTGCAATGAGTTAATTCAGAAATCAGTACCTGCATATTTAGACATGTTTATAATATAATATTTTTTGTCCATCCCTGAGAGAGCCCTACTGTGCTGATG